>NW_008679690.1:76942-84553 GCF_000695815.1 Acanthisitta chloris | reverse complement strand
TCAGCAGGGAAAGTGGCAGAACTGCACAGTCATTTAAATACTGTAGGGGCTGATCTTGATTTGCTTCTGAGCTTGGTGCTTATTACCAAGAATACTCTTACTAAAATTAATGGAAGTACTCAAGCAAATAAAGCTTCTAATGCCTTAAATTGCCTGAGTCTTGAGGTCCACAGGTGCATAAATGTAGATCATTACACCCACATGGAGTCCCCTGACTTCCCCAGAAGAAACTTTATTTAGGTGAAATCATCTGCCCACACTGTTCTTTTTTTAAGGATTAGAGATGCAGTTTGTGGCATAACACACCAGACAATTTCTCTGAATTTCAACAATGATTTGCTTCTTTTTTTGGACAGATAAGGAGAAACTGATGTAAAGATACAATCTAAGTGCCAAAATGAATTGATTAGGATTGACATAAATGTGGATATAGACACTATCCATAAATTTTTTTGGTGACCATAAGGACACAGTCTTTTAGATGTGTTGGTCACTCACCAATATTTGTCCCCTAACTTCCACTTTACACAGATACCAAGCACCCACAGGCTAAAGACCACAAAATTCATACTGGTGTCTCAATGTGACACTGTTTTGTACATATCCCTGCTCTTCCTCTACCTTCCTCCTCTTTCAGGGTTTATGAAAAGCTTGGAGAAGTTTCAAAGTAAGTAAATACAGAAAAGCTCAGAGAGATAGTAAAGTGCTAGATCCAATCTTTCTGTTTCTAGAAGAAACACAAGTAAAGATGACCTCAAACAGTTTCTCTGACTCAGTTCCATCACTAAAGCATCACTTAAAATTCACCATAAGATATTGCTCTGATTAATTGCAACACAAATGATTATGGATACTGTGCTTGGTTAACAGCTCTGTATCCATTTATATTTAGAAATTTTAATTTTATCAATTAAATTGGAATTACTTTGATGCAGTATTGCATCTGGTAATAGTTCTCCACCTGGAAAGCTAATTATCCTTCTCTATTGCTTGTTGGATATTTAATTCTGCTCTTACATTAGACACAATATATTAGTACATTGGATTCACTCTGGATACAAATTCTCCCTTGATTTCTGTAATGTATTCCAGACCAATCCTTGCATAGACTACCTGTACCAAACTCCACATGGTACAACGCAAATGTAAAGTTTCCTGGCAATTAATGAAAGAACTCCTTTTCTCAAATATCACAACTGCAAAATGAATACAACCTGTCACACCAAATTAAGTGCATAATTAATGTGTAAGAAGCTGCTTTCATCTAGGCATAAAATATACATGGTCCCAATGGGCTGCTGAGTCTCTGTTGACCTGCAGCTAGGGAGAAAGTGTGGGCCCATCGAAGTCCTGACTCCTGTGACACAGAAACCAGCTAACAACTCTGGAAAATAAGCTACCCAGTAGACTACAAAATACTTAAAAAACCCGACAATTTTCTCAGGGCGCTGAGACATGGGGATCATGCCAGGTTTGTTCAGATAGTTGTCACCATGCAATTTACTTCAGGGGTATGAGACTTTTGTTGTTGGTCCCCTTTTTATCTCTTGTGAGAGAGAATGTTAATTCCACAATTTCTCCCCATAGAGAAGAAATGTGCTTGTAGGTATGTGTGAATATGCATGACTGGCGAGTAATGTATATTGTAAAATCTTTGAGGCAAGAACCACGTTTTTATATTTTGCACTGCTTTACAGTATCAAACTTCTGTAGGTAATAATCATTGTGAAAATCTCTAAAAACAGATGACAATTTTTTGGTATTGCAGAAAAGAAGTGAACAGACATTATTTTCCTCAAAAGTGAAAGAGCTGCCTAGGAAGAACCTCCAGTAATCATGTTCAATTTTACTACATATAGGAATTAGCAGGAAATTCTGGCTCCAATGCTGTCCCAATGTTTGAAAAGAGCAAATGGACTGACTGCATGTCAGTTAATATAGCACCAGCCCAAGGCAACAAAAAAATCAATCATTAAAAGAAATGTATTGGATTTAATCAGTAGTTAATGAAAAGTAAGGCATTTAAGTGTGTAGAAAGTAAGGCAATTCAACATGATACAATGGAAAATGTATTTTTTTCCAAGAAATACCAATTCATTCATGACTTTAAATTTGGTAGCTGACAAAGGAAAAGGATAAAGGAAACTGTGTTTATATATACCATATTTCAACTTGGAAAAGCATCTTACATGATACTTTACAGAATATTGACTGAAAAAATTAAGACATGCCTCAAGCATAGCTCTTCTAGAAACAACCCTAGATTGGTGCTCTGCCATAGTCATCAATGATTCCATACAGAGTTGGATGATGAGAAAGACAGGTACTGGGTGAACTGCAAATTCAGACAGAATATGTTAATATAGCCACATGGAGACTCAGTTACTAAGGGACAAGATGCAAACAAAAATTCTAAACCAAGGAGGCATAATTAGGGAAAACGCTAACTTTAAATGGGATGGAAGGTCAGAGGAGGCAAACAACTTAACATGAATTCTCAGTGCACAGTGTTTTGGCAAACAGGGCTTACAGTAGCCTGGACTTAATAATCCAAAAAAAGAAAGAAAAATATTTAGAGAAGATGGCTTTACCTCTCTATACAGCATGATCAGGTCAGTGATGCAATAGTGTTTCTGATGCCCATTCTTTTACATTTGGAGGTATGGGAATAAACAGCTGTGGAGCTGGCCAGCAATGCATTTATCCATTTCTTCACTGCAGTTCTTTTTGGAAGATGAATATTGCATATTTTTGGGGACTGATTTAACTTTCACTGGTCAAAATGGTAGGAAAATGTATAAACCTTGAAAGCTGGTAAACAAAGTAGTCATCCTAAACTGGTTACTTTTGTATCTTAGTGTCTACTGGACTGCCTCTGCAAAAGAAAAGAGCCTTCTGAAATAAACTTCCAGTGTATGCAGTTCATCATTTAAATTTACAGGAGAGTTTCCAAGGGAGACTGGAATGACAATTTAGGTGCATCAAAATGTAGTTTGAATAATAATATACCACCACAATATCTACTGAAGAAAGCCATACAAAAACTCCTTTCTTTGGGACACTTGGGAACAGAGAGATGTAGCCAAGGTAACTTCTAGCATCATGATCATACTTTTGCACCCATACTAATTGCTCTCATGAGAAATTAATTAAAAAGGATATAGTGCTGAAATGATTGAGGTACAATGTGACTAGCTGTGCTATAGCCAGCTCCTTTGCAATGCGTCACAATTAGAGGAAATGTTACTGATTTTCCCTTGACCTCCTCTAATATCTATGGTGATTACAGGAGTGTTTTCACCCAATTATAAAAGAGAGGAACTACTATAAAATTAAACAAGATAACTGGTGAATGTTCAGGGGATGCCTACATGACAGACTGAATAATTTCAAGCAAGTTTTGCTTTGTGCTCTGGGGCACAAGGCAGCTCCAGTCTATAAGCACTGAGATAGCAGAGTTCTGAGCTCAGGCTCAAAGTTTTGTTGAGAAACAATATATTGACTGCACATAACATAGAACTAATGCAGACAAATTAATTTTGAATTAGGTATCACTCATAATCTAACTTGTTGAGCTACAGGTCAAGTTTGACCACTTGCTGTCCACCTTGTAGACAAATGCACAGCATGACAGTGGCAATGCCAGGAACAGATGATCTTTATTTAGTATTCCATACCAGGATAAAACTAATACTCATTGCATAGGAGAGCTTAGAATTCATCTACTGCATCTTTTGGTCAGCATATCTCTTTTTCAAAGAAAACTATATAAAAAGCAATTAGCTGTATGTGGGTAGGGAAACAACTATTTCCAGCATAGCCACTAAACAACCTTATCTTTAAAATAAATTCTTCCTTATTTATATAATTATTTTATACAAGATCTGAATATTAAAAATTGAAATTATTTTTATATTCCGTTGTTGCTAAATCTCAAATGTATAGTTATGAAGCCATGAATGCTAATATTTGGCTTCCTTAGGACTTAGATGTGAACAAAATGTTTTTGCAACTTATATTAACCTGACTTATCATCATAAGTGATACCATGAAATCAGAAAATGTTTCTTCAATTTACTGCATGCCCACTGAGAAATACTTACTGACTAAAACTGTTCAAGCAAGCATGCAGTATCTGCTCAACCAGGAAAACAGTCCACATCACAGCTTTGCAAGAAATAACCTGATATGACAGAATATCCTATAAAAATATACCTGTGCAAAATTTCAACAAAATGCTTCCTTTTTACCAGACCCTGAGAGGCTGAAAACCCACCAGAAATTGGCTATTATTTCTGGTTATCTTATGAGAGGAAAAAGCAAATCACAATTGGGATATAACTGCTGTGTTCTGTCTAACAGAGAGAAGCTTTTCAAGACAGGAGATTTTATGCTCCAGAGGCTACAGAAGTCTGAGGAGTGAAAAGAAAGAATGCTATTGCAAATCATTTCTAAAACATTCTGAATTCAGGGGAAAGTACAGCCCAAACTTCACAAAGTAAAAAACTCAGGTTCTCCAATCTGTTTCCAGCCTAAAGAAAAATCTTCACAATCATCAACTCTTACATGAAATCTTACAATGTTCTTATCATTTAGATTTATCTCCTTTACATTTTTCTATAGCTTTGTTCATGAATTTTACAGTATTTCAGCATTGGTATTACCATAACTCTGATTTTACACTGAAAATATCCTCCAAGATTTTTTTGGAATCACCACAGAGAAAGTCAGGAAAAAAATATTCAATAAAAACATAAAAAACAGTTCACATGCCATTGTTCAAAATGATTTAAAAAAAATTGGTAGTTTAAGTCATTCATATAGCAAAAATATAACAATATATTCACTTTTACTGCTCAGTGATTTCATGCATTCCTAGTTACCATTAGTTTTTCAGTAGGGAAGTATGGACAACAGTGTTAATTCCAATTTTAATTAGCAATATCATAAGTAATCTAATGGGATAACAACACTAATTAAATTCAAAGTTAATACTAAATTGAAAGTTTCCATAAGCATTCACAGGATTGGGGATATAATAAAATGGAACAATAACTTAGTAAGAGGAACTCCTCCCTAGACTTGAGAATTACCCTGTATCAGCATTAGCTGTTAACAGCTAATCAAAAGTTAAGGGTTTAAGTTCCCAATGCCACCCATGATATTCTATTAAAATGTGTTCACTGATATAAAAAGAGATAATATTGATAATAAACAGAAAGAAAATCTGTCTTACATTCAGTAAATGTGAAATAATAACACATGATTTGGAGAAAGCATCTTGGAACACAAAGAGTAGAAGATTTTGATGGCATTTATCCCAGTGTAAATTCCAAAGAGACTTGGCATGTTGCAGATTATGTCTCGGGAGAGTCATGTGTGCCACAAGTTTTTATTAAGAATTTGAGATTTTAGTTATATGTTTCTGTACTCATAGAAATAGACTTCTCAATCCATATGACTTTGCTGATTGTACACTTGGAGTATCATATGCAGTTCGAAACTGCTCCATGCTGCTAAATGGGAGTGATTTTGGTGGAAACGCACAGAAGTCATTGAAATTCATACTTTTTCTTTCAAAATAGAAAGGCTAATGAGGAGAGGACACAGTCTGAATGTACACGTAGAAAAGGGGGTGCTCAAGGAGATAGAAACAGACATAATTAAAAATAACAGGATTCACATTTCTAAAAGCCAAAACAGATACTGATAAACTAACCAGAGTAATGACATCCCAACCATTAAATTCCTCTTTATTGTGCTACATTTAATTGCACACATTGTCTCGGAATTAATATTAGCTAACAGACTTGTTATCTTCCTTATTAGTGCTCATTATGCTAAGCTACACTGCTATATTGGACAGCTGCCATTCCTATTTTATTTAAGTTTTGTATACTAAATATATTTAATCCGTTCACTGCTGCCAAACACTAACAAAACGAAAGAACTTGGAAAGAAAACTGAGTTTAAATATCTAAATGAACACAATCTATTAATAAAATATTATCAAATAACAAAGGAAAATAGCAGGTGGGATAGATCTTTTATATCACAAATATATCTCAAACTGAGATCATGCTAAATCCATTTTAAAGGATTTATCCTTTAAAGGGCTTTAAAGGATAAAGTTTAAAGTGTGTCCCATATTTTACTAGATGCTTAAATGTTTATATCAAGAAAGCATTGGAATGATAGCAAGACAGTTGTTATTATAAGGAGGTATTTTGAAATGGGACTATGATAATTGGCTAAAGACGACATAGATCTTACAATTTTGACATAAATATTCTTGTAACATTTCTCTTAATTTTTCAGAAGCATGAATTGTTATGCTATTAATACATTTGGTTGTGCTTTTTTAAAATTACTTCATGCATTCTGCCGGATGACTTGCAAAAAGATAATTTTGCCATGGATATCTTGCCATGACTTCAGTCCCATGCTTATGCTGAAATTCAAGTGATGACACTGAGCTGTATTCAAAACAAATTTTAAAAATTCAGTATAGTAGTCTGATTCTTCCTTTCACCACAGAACAACTCTTCAACACAGTAAAACAACATAAAGCACCTCTAGAGTCAATGGCTACAGAAAAATCAGCTATAAATGTGTAGCATTTGTTGCTACAACCACTTGGGAATATCATCTGAGGGAAGTGGGGAAGAAACCAAGCCCATTTATATCCAGCACTGACCAGGTACAGACAAACATAGCTAGACCTTGTTCACTGCCAAGGACAGCCTCAATGCTAAACTGGGTGCCATGATCAGGTTATAACCTGATTCATGCTAGAACCAGTGCAAAGTACAGGGAATAAGGACACATCTTTGACTGGAACTCAGTTCTCTGCACCAAAGGATGTGCTTTTTTGCTAAGACAATTCACTTCTTGGTGACCATGTTTTTCTTAGCTTTCTTAATCCTCGTATTGAGACAGTCTGAACAAGTGGAGAAAGAGTGAGCATAAATGCATGACTAATTGAACAGCACTCTCTCCTGAGGGGTGGCACAGCCACCTGGTGGGTGCCAGTACAAAGGGAAGTAATGGAGGGAAGGCAACCCCATGGCTTCAGCTATTCAGAAGCTTTTGACCTTGTCAACTTTTTTCTTCTTTCAATTATTCAAAAATTTCTTTAAGAAGTGAAATGGTGAAATGCCAAGAGTTTGTGTATCAGCCCATATATAAATACCTGAAGCATCATGATTCATAGGGCCACAGGATGGCAGACTGAATACTCCTGGACAAACCCTGCAGAATATGCAGCTACACTTATGAAACTGTCCAGTCCTTTTATGATCAGTTATATTTATTCTTAGTTCTAGCAAAATCATCCACTGCTGAAATTCCAGGGACTCCTTTCTTCCCAATTTCACCTGCAGTTTTCAAAACCACTGAATACCTTCTGCTTCCCCCTCAATGGTGTGAGGACAGACCTGTCTAGCAGAAATAGCCAAGAAAGGAGGGGAAGAAAAAAAAGGACACCTTTCTTAAATTGATATTTTTGCTTGCTGCTGTTCTCTAATACTTCTAGGGATATATGAGCACAGGCTAATCCCCTCAGATCACCTCCTTTTGCAGAATTCAGCATTGCCCAAGTAAGCTGGGTTG
>NW_008679690.1:41005-76923 GCF_000695815.1 Acanthisitta chloris | reverse complement strand
CCTGCAAGACCTGTCACAGTAAGCAGCATTCAAATAAGTAAAACATGACTACTCAAATGTTTCAATTATGTAAAATGCTAACAGTATTCTAAATACAGGAAAACTGTTTCTTTAGTGCTCCTTTCTGACAGTTCACACAACTCCATCCATTTCAAAGGCTTCTGCTCCCCACACAGAATTAAATAGCTGCTACAAATGTCCTTTGAACAAGAGTTGCCATCAGTGGGATAGGAACACTAGCAGCCTGGGGGCTGGTATCAAACAGTCCCCCAAAAGAAAGATTATGAAGCAGCCAAGGACATCTAAAGACAGAAATCTAGGCTGAGAACTATTTGAGGAATTATCTAGAGAGAGATTTCTTCCAGAAAATGTATCAGAGATGGTTTACACTACAAAGTATTTTCTATCAGCATGGTCCAGGACATACATGTATTCTAGCCTGGTTTGAGTCCTCACAGCTGAACCCTGACCTTCTGCAAGTAAAGCAATAGCAATCCTTGGAGTTGTGTGAGCCTTTGATTGACACTTTTCCACTGTGGCAGTCTGTGTAGGTGTCTGTCAGCACAAACAGCTCTAACATCAATGTGACAATGCCACTGTCCCTGCAATAGAGGCTCTGCTGGCCAGATTTTCTAGCTGCTACCCAAGGATTACATGACTATACATTCATAAGCTTTAAGATATTACTGTGCCTTGGAAATGTCCCTTCTTTACCTAAGTATCAGCACAAGTGAATGCTAGTGCCACAGATAAGGAAAGGTATCCTGGCTGGTTTTCTTTCACTCTGACAGTATATTAAGAGCTGCCAGAAATCAGAAGAAATATAGATGTTCCTTCAGACATTTAGAAAAAGACACAAAATCTAATGCAAGATGCTCTTCACTGCATGGGGATAGCAGAAATCTGAAACATAATGGACATAAACAAAAGACAGTGCTGCCACATGTTGATACTGTGTAGGGCTTAATGCCATTTTGTACAGGGATCAGTACCACTCCAGGAATGAGGAATATTCCTGCAACACCCAGAGGTAGATCCTTCAATATCAAAAGGCAAGGAAGAGCTCATAGGGGAAGGAAGCACAGAAGATACAGAGACCATAAAGACCCAGGGGTTCTTTTAGGCTCAATAAAACTATGGAGAAAGATGAAAAATGAAACCAGTGGTTTACAGCTCTCTGTGCCACAAGCATTAAAAAAAAAAAAAATAAAATAAATAACATCATTCCTCATTGCTTCAGCATTTGAATCCTAGTATTCCACCACAACCTTCAAAGACTTCTCTCCCCAGTGTAAATGTCAGGGAACAAAGACTCTGTATTTCAAGGTAACCAGTTTGTTTCTGGGGCATGTATGTGGTAAAAGAAGGTACACAGGATAACAAACTGTTAATCAATCACAACCTACAAAGAGGAGCATGCCAAAACATTGTGTTGCCAGCAAATCTGTCCCCGAAATCTAGTGCATGGTAGTGTTGTAGGTTGTGTTTTGGGTGGTGGTGTTTTTGTGTTGTGGGTTTTTTTGTTGGTTTTTTTTTAAAGCAGTAAAATCAACCAAAAAAGGCCTGCATAAACAAAGAAAACATTTTAGCAGAGGCTTATAATGTAATCAAAAATAAAAATGCTCAACAAGGGAATAAATAAAAATTTATATGTAACATTACTGATTCAAGTTAAATGTGGTGAAGACACCAAAGTATATCTGTAAAGAATTCAGCAGCTGGATACTTGGACTATGATACATTGCAAAGAAACTAATAAGGGCTTCTCAAAAGTAGTGTTTCTGCCTACTTTTGTTTTTGTATTTAAGACCAAAAGTCTGAACACAAAGGAACCTGCTTGCATGTTGCACCTTGGTTCAATAATCAGAAATTACTGAACATTGTTAGAACAAAACAGCAGCAGCAGTTCCTCTCTGTAGGGACTGGGATTCGTTTTAGCTTTTGTATACCAATGCATAGTTATTTAAACTTTCCTGGAGTAATGACTTCTTTGTTCTCTGATTTTTTTCTAAAAAGAAAATAAATATTGTCTTAATACGGGGAGGAAGCAAAGCAAACACTCTCCTCTTGTTCAGATAGTGACAGAGCAGGTGCCAGACCAAACTTTCGTGCCATGCAGTGTGCTCATGCTCCACTGAGGAATGACAATGCCACAATCAGCATGGATCTGCCTTTCTTTGCTGCTGTGCTCCAACAGGTCACCCCTGTGAAGAAGCAAGTGGCACGTGTGGACACTGGTAGTTCTAAGGTCACTTGCAACAACAGCAGCAATATTGGGTGAGTATCTGGCTTAGCTCTGTGATACTTCTGCTGCCAACCCAACTTGTGCCTGCTCCAACAGTAAATAATATTTTGTCATCTCTGTTACAGTTTCATGAGGTAAAGATCAGTCTGGGCCCACAAGAGTTGCTGTTGGGATAGCAATGGCACAGAATACTCCTGCTTAGCCTGGCAAGTTGCTGTCAGTGGATGATGACTATGCTTACTCCGGATTTTCTGATATCGGAATAATTACCGTTGTCCAATCCTAGGCAGGACAGCAAGCTATATTTTCACCATCAAACCAGCTCTTGCTTGTCTCACAGCTGACTGCATTGCAAAGATAGGAAGAGCATGATGCACAATTTCAGAAATTATTTTTCCCCACACAGAAGTTCTGCAACAGCAAACAAGTAGCTACACTTTCCCACCCTTGCCACTAAATATTTACTACTCCACTGTAAGCAATTGGTGTGTAAATGCCTGTGTCTGGTGACTTTCATTTATTGTCATCATCAAACATTCCTCAAATGATCTCATTTCAAACATAGCATGATTGACTGCTCTGGTAGTTGCTTCAAATGAAGGAAAATAAACGTATCGGTTACACATACTCTAAAACAAAGTATCTTAGCTCATTTTTTCCAAAATAGAAGCTCCTGATGAGGAAATTGTGAAGAGACTGAAAATCAATTTGAGAAACAGTGGTTAGGAAACAAGTCTGAGATAGTGTCTGGATGCTTGTGTGAGTTGGCATGCATAAATTTTGTTGTGAGGAAAAATATGCCAAGAATGTACTAGGGATTGCAAAATGAAAGTATGAGAAAAGTGCTTCTCATCCTTCTGAAAGATATCAACACTATAGGCAGTAAAAGGTCAGTAAGCAGGAACCCTAACACTCTTGCTTTCCAAAATATCATGACATCGAATGCCTTTAAGAGCTACAGTCCTGTGATCTAGTGAGAATCTGGAAACCCTCCAATCCCACTCCTGGAAGGTAGTAAGATACAATACCTTGAAGCGATGACATTTTAATACACAGAAAAGCTTCTATTGACCCTGAAGTGATTGCTGCTTGCCCTAAGGCACAGGCAAACCCAAATCTATATTTTGGAATATGAGCAGAAAATGCTACTCTGACAGAATCAAAAAGCAAAATCAAAATGTGCTTGTTCTGCATCCTCTCAAGGGATTCTGAATAAATCCACTCAGATCATAATGGCAGAAAATAAGTAATGTGTATCTCTCTAGTCTGCCACAGTTTTGTTCCAGATGGATGGAGGGAGGAAAGAGAGGAGGAGACTTCATTAATCATCATTCTCTATATAGCTTTAGTACCTAGGCTATCTTCTTAGAGTGCTCATTTCACCTGGGAGATCTGTGTATCAGAAAAATTATGTAACAAAAACTCATCAAGCCTAGGCAGCTACACCCAAATCTGGATATATTTATGTGTGTTAGTTCTTCTCCAAACTGACCTGAAAATTCTAACTACTTTATCAGCCCAAACTGACTAGAAGAAGAATTTCTGTACTGCTGGGTTGGAGACAATACATAACAGAGTGTGATGGCTTAAATATGAAAAGAAAGGCATCAGGGAACTGCCAAAGAACTGTTTGGATGGAACTCCACAGCTGAGAATTCCAATGTGTGTGCCCACAAAGCTTTGCCATGGCCAGTATCTGTGTGCAAGCTGCCACTAAACAGATGCAGCTCTGTTTAGGGTGAGTGGAACCAGGAGGCAAGGAAATTCCCTTCCTGGTCTCCTCCACCACTGACAGGCAGTGCTGCAATAGTGCTGTGGGTGTATGACAGCAAAAAGCAACACATGCAGGCAGGCTGGAGAATAAAGATCAAGAGCAGAGGGTGGTGTGGAATGTTTCAAGTACCAAATGTGTTAAACCATCAACCCTTTTTCCTTCCTCACCCTTTTGTATTACCAGGTACATAAACAGACTAGATCTTGTCCTATATAACATGTATAAAATAGCAAAGAAAACAGTGGGATTTGGTGCATATGAGATGTTAAACAATGTCTCTAATCCAGACTAGGATGCCAAAGCACATCCTGGAGAATATCTGTTCTCCTCCTTGGGATCCTGTCACATAGATACTAGTCACCTATGCTAGCAACAACATGGAAGCTTTTTCCAGCGTAGCATAGAGGTTGGTTAGTGCAGTTTTCAGGGACCTGCTGGGCCTGCCTGACTGTCCCTTGCTTCAGGGCACGTCCTGTTCCTGCTTGCAATTAACAACAATTGGAAACAAAGCTACTTCTTGTACCTTAACCTTTTCACTCATCATTTTGCCCTCAAGACTTCATTCAGCCCTTTGGCACACCTGCTCCATCTTACCACTTCTCTACAGAACAGCATGTTTAGGTTTTGAGTTGTGAATTAATTATGCCAACACAAAGCCACCAGGGAATATGCCAGTGCAGATTGCTCATTTGCCTCATGGGATCATATGTCAGAAAGACAATAGCAACAATATATCAGGCAACCTAATGTTTCTGATGCTTGACACAACACATTACAGGAATGAAAGATATTAAGCTTTCATGCAGTCATAAAGCAAAGAAAAACTCACATCACTTTAAAGAGAGATTTAGGTGAAAGCACAGTTGTGTTTGTGGATAATGAGACACTACTGTAGTTTTGTCTTCTGTACTGATTTCACATTTAAGAATCTGTACAGAAGACAGACAGTTTAAACAACTTTAAGACTGTAAATATCACCTGTGATATGCAGGAAAAGTGTAGGTTAGTGGTGACAATCTCAACTTCAGATTGTCTATTTTGACCTAGATCTCAATAGAAGAAAATCCATTTGAAGCCTTTACAGGGAAATAGCTGAAACAAGCACCATTTTAAACTTCTCTTTAAATTTCGCTCACTTGTCTACTTTGCCTCAGATTTTTGCCTCTAGTCTTCATTACTGAGTTTTGATAACAGCTTCCAGCCCACCACTTCCCAAGTCTATAAAAAAGAGTCGTAGTTGAAATTATCACAAAAGTAAAAGAACTTTTAAACGACCATTTAAGCAAGCAGAGATGTAACCAGTTTTCCTTTGTGACACGTTCTTGCTGTTAGGACAAAACGTGTCGGACTCCTCCTGCTTCAGGGACCAAATTACCTCCCTTTTCATCAGCTTGAATAAAATGTTATCTTCCTCACATTTACACCATTTGAATGAATTGCTAAGCAGAACACTTTTTAGTGACTGCTATTTTAAATTCAGAAATTGACAGTTTTTCTTGTTCATAAAATATCCAAACATGATTTCTTTAATCCATGTCACTTACCAATGAACTGTAAAACTGGAATTTAAAAAACAATATGAAACCAAACCAGAAAACTTAGGGAAGTATTAAAAAAGGAACAAAAAATGTATGAGAAAAGAATTTCATGCTTTCATATCTCAGAATCTCTTATGGTGATGTTTTTCATTAACCTGTCTGGTGGGAAGAAAATGTTATAATCACATCTGGATGCAAGGGGAAGCACCTCAGTCAATGAGGAGACAGCTGAGAAATGCCAAGATTAAACCATGTCTAGGGGTTCCTCACAGTCCCAGCCAGGAGGGAGGGGAAGTGCCACGCAGCACTCACAGCTGTGTGGGGTAAATGTGTCTGCTGATACCCCTCAAGACCGACATGCCACCATGGCTATTCTTCTGCATTGCTGGATGTTACACTACCTGGCATTGAATCACTGAGGGTCCAGCTGAAAAAGCACGAAAGTTGAAAAGAAAGGGCTACAAAAAATGTTTTGGGAAAAGAGGTCCCATGCCACACCTAGCTGACTGCAGCTTCCTCCCCACTGTGGCTGGACTGCTGCTGCTCATGCTAGTCGTGCTGATATTTCATGCTAGCTGTGCTGATATTTCGTGCTAGTCGTGCTGATATTTCACAGCAGTGTAGCACAGTCAGCCAGCAGAGAACTAGTCTGATACACTAAGACTCAACAGATCTGTTAATTCTTACGTCCGGAGGGTAAAAAAGACAACTAATAAACACAGTATATTGTTCCCCAGTGGCAAACTGTAAAAAGGTTTACTGATTTTTTAGCAGTTTACTACATCTTCTGAAGCAAAGCTGTGTTTTGACATGTATAATACTGTATGACATGGAAGGCTCTAAACACATGGTAAAAATATATAATTGAAACAAGTTCAGGGCAGGAAATGATTTGGTGTCTCATTTTCATTGTTTGAAACTGTAACAGTTTTAAACTTTTCAGTTTACAGGAAAGTCCTAAGACGTGCCTTAAAGACCATGTTTGAGCATATCTGAAGAAAATACAGAAAATATAAAGTTTGCTGAACCTGAAACAGGAGCAAAGGACACTGTGAGGGAATGGTAAGCATAACCAAGGGAAGGAGTTTGCCAATCAGACATGGCCTTGCTATAATCTGATGCTTGGTACCATTTGCTCTGACTGAGCAATGACTAGGAGAGGCCAACTGGCTTAGGCTTTAGAAGTTAAATTCGCTCATTGTAGCTTCAATCCTGTTATGTATTACTAACTAAACAGAAATTCAAGGCACAAAATTGTAGTTTAACTGATCACTGGGAATATGTTTTTTTTCCATTCACGTTTCTCTAGTCACATTCAATCCTTTCAAAAACTATGCAACGGGCTTAATACCATGAGCAAAGAGACAAACTCAAGATTATCCATATCCAGGTTTAAGTACAGTCATGAACATTTAACTTGATTAAATCCTAAGGATGACTAGAATACAGATTTGGTGACTAAAACATCCTAGTGCTGAATTCAAATACGTGAGGCACCTTGTCCCCCTAAGAACTTTGAAGCAGAATGTCAAACTTAGACTTTAAATATTTACCATGCACAAAAGAGCACTTGTCAAATTCGGTGTTTGCTTCTACAGACATCTCTGGGATGCAACTAAGCTATGAAGTTTCAGCATATCAGATCCCCTACCACACACAGGAGTTCTCTAAACTGTTTTGCTTGATATAAAGATTAATGGTTGTTTAAGAAGAACTTTTTACAAGGTGTCTATAAAGCTGAATATGAAATGTTACACGAAAGATCCCAATGTGTGGAGTTTTTTTACTAATTTAAACATTTTTGAACAGATCTTCTAAAATTTTCTTATAAATTATAAGCTCAAGTATGCTATAGAAATTTCCATGCCATTCAGTCAATAAAGTTCTGTCTTGTTTTCATATTGAAGGTGCTGCATATGGAATCAAAACTATTACAAACATATTACTCTTCTTATTGTATGGAAGAGCCTTATGCAGAAGGATGCATAGGAAACATCAGTGTAGCCATGACTAAAACTACATGAACTATTAATAAACATATTGGTGCAACTATTTTTTGTTTCATCTACTTGTATTCTTAATTAAAAAATGCCACAATTTTTAGTGGTATATGAAACCTGAGAAGTAAGGTTGGGCTTGAATTATATTTTGAATGGAATACAGAAGGAAGTAAAAACCGTAAGAGAAATTGCTTCTGTTCTACTTTGCCAAGGAGGGTATTAAACAGGAAGTCAGAGGTAAAAGCTGTAACACCACACAGGCTGAGACACGTGGAGGTCAAATGCCATGATGTCAGCACTATTACAAATTACTTAAACTTGGATCAACTTTGATCACATGAATGAGAATCAACCTCCTTTCTCCTCCAGCCTAAAACCATCTCCCAGATCAAATTCTTTTGTAGTCTGTTCACATGGAGTAATGCAATATTTTGGCTAAACTTAATTTCTGGAAGAAGTTTGTATAGCTGTGCAATACAGAAGATCTGAGTGTGTCCTACATCACACCCTGGGGCTGCATGGAGACCTTCCCCTTCTCCAACAACTCCACTGTGACAAATCTGTAATCTGGAATCTCACCACAACCTGGAGTCTCAAACCACAAGGATAGTATTTACAGTACTTGCTAAACAATGAAGGTGGCAATACCAGTGCTAGAACTGATCAGTTCATGTTTGCAAAGCACACTGGAGAAGGAGAGTAAAAAAACTAGCCAGACTTCCTTCTGAAAAGGCTCTTGGTTATTCTTTGCAGTGAAAACTCAAGAGAAAAGAAGGAAAGGAAAAAGGGTACCTAACTCTAACATATGTGAAAACAAGAGATTAAAGTCAAAAGCCAAGGGAAGGTATGAACATAATGCAAAACAATTGAGTTCAGTGTCCTCAAATACAAAAACTAATTCAAGGCATCATTTTTCAACATATGTTTACTTATAAAACATGCAAAATCAGTTATGTCACTACTAACAGTAACTGTTATTGAAATGCTATATACATCTGTTGCTTTAGCTTCAGTTAAGACTGTTCTGTCAGAAATATTAAATCATTAATAAAAACATACCCTTAAAAGCACTGTCTTTATTACATAAAATACAGATGCATCCTTGATAGGTACTGAGAAGAAATACAGGCAAGGAAAAAAACCCCAGCAACTATGTGTACTCACTATATATCCAATTACACATCATTGCACTATGTCCTGTATCTGTTTTATAGCCAACAGGCACATCGACTGTTCTACTCAAACACAACAAATCATTTTTATAGCATTGACTTGCAAATTTTGCTCACTGAATTGCACTGCTTCAGCCATTTGACATGAATTTGACTGCTACCAGTAATAATGGTTTCCTTTACCAACATAACACCCTCATTAAACCACAAGCAAATCAGAAAACTGTCCCAGATTCTATAAAATAAATCTATCCTTTTATCAGAAATGAAGCATTCCTGAGTCCTTTTAAAGTTAGCTGCATCTGAAAATCCCAAACGAAGAAGCAGAAGGACTTTATGCAAAGGACTCACTATATTACATTGATTTCTTTCTGTACTAAAAGCAAAAATTGATTTTTCATACATGCAAAAATCAAACATGATTTTTATTAGATCCATAATAATAACTATGATGTTGTTTGTTCTGAGCTAAAGACTTCCTTTTTTTATCACTTAAGTTATGTCCTCACAAATTGCTATATACACCTATCGTTATTCCAATTCATTTTGCCAATTTAAGAAAGAATATTTCATACCAATGAAGGAGAATATATTTTAGAGCTATATATTTTACTGCACAGAATTTGTTTCTATTTCTGTATGTGAGCAAAAAAAAAAAATTATTACCAAAGTTCCACCTCAAATCCTTTATCTCTATTTTATGTTTTTGGACAAAAAAACTGTGTCAGAAAGAATTATATGAATAAGTGATTAAGAACAGAACAAAGCTTAACAAAATATTTCACATGCGTCTAGTCTCCTTTTAGGTCTGGTTTTTAACATGTAGCTCTAGTTAAAAAGAAATTAAAATACAGGTACAGCCACTGTCAGTGCTACATCAGTAGCATTTCAGTCATGTAAAACTGCAATACTCCTAGAAACAAAATACTGTGCTTCTCTTGCATGACAGTATGAACAAAACCAGGCATGTCACTCTTAAAATTTTGCTAATTAAAACATACACACAGAATTTGATAATACTAGCAGAATTTCCTAGAGCCAGTGCAGAGAGCTGTATGTATCTGACATGCATTATCTATCTTAATGCAGCAGTGTCAGCCCTGGCAGTGGTATAATGTCTCCTCAAAAGGAGGTCTAAAAACCAAAATGAGCTGTTTGCAGCCCTCTGTGGCTGGTTATAGACAGCAGTGACTCATGGACTTGTCCTCTCAGAAACAGGTTTTGAAACAAGAGCCCACACACCTGTAACCTCATGGCCCAGAAACGAAGCACAGCAGGTACCCCACGGGACCGTGCAGAGGCAGCAGCAACTGTCTGCACATCACCCTGTGACTCCGGCCTTGTATTACCTTCCTGGCCCAAGGTCTCAGCAAAATAGGTGCTCTGCACAAGTGATCACAGATTCTTTACAGGTTGATTATGTTACCCCCTGTGCCCACAGCTAGGTCCCCACAAGGTGACTCTGTTTAGTAAGAGTAATGAGTATTGGCACATCCTAATAAGAAGCACAAATCTCCCAGGCATCCAGCCCTGTCTCCAGAGACTGCTCTGATCAGGAGTGACACCAGGATCAGATAGTTCAGGAAACAGCCAAAATCGAATCACTTTGACACAGGAGATCTTAAATTATACACTAATACAGCTCTCAGCTAATTACAGTAAAATAAATAAATAACGGGTGATATTTCCTTCTAGGAGCAAAAAGCACAGGTAACTGTTGCTCAGTCGAGAAACTGAATTTTTAGAAACTCATCTCTTAAAGCTACAATTTAAGTCTTCATATTGAATTCTGTTCCTATGAAGTATGATAAATATCTTTGCACCATCAAGGAGTAATGTGTAGCATAATGCTAGCTGCTGGCTGTTACCAAAGATACAGAATACTGCTCTTCCTGAGATTAACAAGTACACAGTTTGAGGGAACATAAAATAGGAAAAAAATAGGGAAGAAATTATGCTCTTGGACACAAGACAAAGGGAACACATAGAAGTACAGCAAATGAGGATGTGGCCTCCAAAAATCTTTAAATACTGCCTTTACTCTACTTGCTTCATGCTGTGTGGTTAGTAACAGTGCAGCACACAGCAGAATTGCAGCAGTATAAACATGACTGCAGCCCCATTGAATATAAAGCTCTACAGAGAAGGGTCATATCAGAATAAAGTCTATCTAGACCTGTAACACAGGGTAGCAGCCAAAAATATATTCATATAGAAAGAGCAAAAAGAACCCAACAACAACACAGGAAATGTGGCATAGAGAATCAGAAAGACTACTTTTTTTTTTTTACAGAGGAAAAAAAAAGCCCAAATGTGCAAGTCATATTCAGGTATGTTCCTAGCATGCTGGTGGCCTATATAAAGTGAGCACTGCTTGTCCACATTGCATCCCCTCTTGTCTTCTAAGAGCAATAGCAACAGCACCTGCGTGTAGTACAAGGGAGATGGAGTAGGATGGAGTCCAACCTGCTTCTGTGGAGATGAATAATGTTTGAACATGAACACATTTCTTTAAAGATGTCTTAGAACATACTGAGCACCATGTTTATGTGCGACCACCATAAACTAGATGATTATTTGTGGATAAAGGACATAGGGATATTATAACTTGGGTTTGGACTTTTAATTGTGGAATTTTCATGTTTTCAATTAAACTTTTAAATCGATTTGCTATACACCAATGGAGTGAGAGGTTTGGGAATTTAACACGCTGAACTACACATAGATGCTACAAACTTAATCTAATTTGTTTCTTTTGTGATGACTCCAAATTCAATATAGTGCTCTACCAAAAAATAGTTCTTCAAAACATTTAGCTATTGCTGTACTGTATAGCTTAATTAAAATCTTATGTTTACCTGTTAACACACTGAACATGCAGTCCTCATGAACTGACAAGACTATCAAGAAAGCAATGCCACCATGACACTCAGTAATTTTGTGTGCCAAGAAACAAACTCTATCAAATAAGGAATTTGTATTCCAAATAAACCGAAAAATGACACCACGTTTATCATTCATGAAAGACTTAATTATAGTGCAGGAGGAACTACATGTCCTGGGATACTACATTCAATTCTAGTGTATTTCAAAGAAAGTTTAATGATCTAGACAATAGCCTCTGACTAATTAAGCACTAATTTAGCCTGGTTATCTTTGGTTACATATTGCCTAATCTATGTCTGCATCAGAGAACAATCAGATAAGTAGTAATTTTGCCCCCTGAAAAATACTGGGGCTTAGAACCTTTCCTTAAGCAAACCAAGTCAAGGTAACTTTGTGCTCTACAATTAAGTTGCAGGGAAGCCACCATACTCATTTAAGTTTCTTAGGCTCATAAATTCTTGGACCTGGCCAAGAACTACTGAATATTGTTCTTGATTTTGCAGGAAGTAAGGTTAGATGAGTATCTTCATCGCCAGTCTCTATTAGTCAAAGGAGGACTCCGGCCTCTCTTTCAATGCTAATAATTATATTCTATTCCAATGCCTACATAATTTCACTTCTTGGATCTTTTATACCTACATACTACAAAATCAATCTAAAAACAGTCAAGAGAAATCACAGCAGTATAAAGAATTACCTAAAATATTTCCCATTCCACTGGTGGAAACTGAAGAAAATTGGTGCAGTAGGTTTATGTGGCTCAAAACCTTTGACTGAATATGACCTTTTGGTATTTATCTTTTACTGCATATATCCAAAATTCAAGAAGCAACTTGACACCATAATATTTTGTTCTGAAACATTTTGGCCAACTTAAAGAAAAGGTTGAACACTCATGTTTCTATTTTTTGTGCTGTGGAGGCTTTTTAAGACTTGAAGTCATAACCATCTATCCAATTGCTTCCTAATCTCTATAATATTCCTAAAGTATACTTTACCTTCACAGCAAGCTCAAAGGTTGTGCCCTATTGCACATTCATGTCATACTAAACTGCCTTCCAGAGAATTTATAGGCATTAAAACTATTTCTAGCTTTTGCTAGAAAATAAGAGGGGAATGAAGAAGTGGTGCACAACACAAGCTTAAACTGAAGCTCCTTATGAAGGCATATTTTGGAATGTAACAAAGTCACATGAAAATTTAGAGAATAAGTTCCTCAAGGAATATAAACTTCATTTATCACTGTTACACAGTGTGCTAATGGAACCTCCTGGAACTTAATTTACTTCTTACTTATCCTAAAAGTTCATTTATTGACATGAATGGTTACTTCTGTTTTTTGAAGAAGTGGATAAACGAAAGCATTTAAATTTCATCCATGACTTAAGTGAAATATTTCTCTACTCTTAACACAGCTTATAAAAATTCATTTCCTGTGGCTTCCTAACTTTCTTCCCCTTTCAATAGCATGAAATATTGTATTAGTAGTAGGATTATTATGCCATTTCTGAACTGTCATCTGGTCATTGTGCCATTTCCTTTCTGAACATTATTTGCTCCTTACAGAGAAAAGCAAGTCAAACTAAAATGCACACAGCACAACATTGAACAAAGATGCTGGAAATCTTGAAGAAACATTAACTATCCCTAAACACAGAAGGGTAAATTGAAATATAACTTTATTCTTAAACAACTTGCTAAACTAATCAAGAGTTGTTATTACTGTCTCTCACCTCATGAAAACGTCACTTCTCAAGAACATATCAAAGCCGCTCAGAACTCACGATCAAACTAGTGCCAGGAAAACTGAGCTGTGAATCACAGCAATAAATGCATTTTTTTCCCAATGCATTAGCAGTCAAACTACTCGTGAGTCCTTTTCCACGGTAGCTCATTTTCTGTGATAACATCATTACACCAGAAAATAGGCAACCGTTTCAACATTCTGTTTAATGAAAAAGGGAGTGGAGTTTTCAAAGTATTCACTCTTATCTGGGCTTTGCTCCAGTTGAATTTAGTGTGAGTTTTATGCTAAAATGAACATATTGATTCTTGGGCCATTGGAGCTGCTGAAGGAGGTTAAGCGCTAGCTACATTACAGCCCCAGGACTGTGCTGCTGTTCCAATGAGATTTCAGTTAGGGACAGAGTGGCCACACACTACCTCTTCTTTGAGCTCTGTTGGACATCAGACAAAGACTATTGCACGAATTGTTTTCTGACACATGATTTGACTAGATCTTTTTGTTTCCTTTTGTTCCCTCAAGGATAAAAACAAAGGTCTAGACTTCCATGTAAAAAAAAGGACAGCACTCAAGACCAGTGTACTCAGTCTCAAATTTAAAACATTTGAGAGTAAAGATGTTTCAGTGCTCATTTTTAGCTTTGCACACTCGAATAAAAATGTCTGTCTACTATGACACTAATACTGGGAAAGAAACTTGCAAATCAACCAATAGGAACCACTGAGAAAAGCAAAGAAAAATATAAAGGAAGTGGATAAAACATTAATGGAAGGATTTTCTATGCTCTGTGCTGCTAACTGGATTTAATTTCTATTTTGAATCATTCCTATTTCTCCTTCTATATTCTTCTTTTTCTGTGTGATGATTCAAAATAAAACTCTAAGCTGTATTTTGTAAGGAAGGATCAGGATAAGAAATTTGGGGATTGATATTAGTGCTGTAACTCCCTCCGTGAAGATCTTGAGAGCACTCGTTTTTGTTTATTGACCGAATTTAACAGCTTCCCTGTCATGTAACAAATTACTCTTTTAAAAAGAGTGTATAAATATTACCTTTGAGCTATATATGTTAAATCCATGTCATATAATATGATGACAGCTACCAATTACAGTGATTGATTTTTTCCCTGAAATAATATCACACAAAACAAGCAACTTCACCTTATTATCTTTGAGTAAGTTTAGCCTCCTATACATTCAGATATGCACATTTCTTCTTAAAGTCAGTCTAAATGCTAGCAAATTTTAATTCATGCTGTCAGAATTCAGAAAAAACACTTTTGCTTATCATATTACAATGTCCCATATAAAACTTTGTTTCATGTTAAACATGAAAAAGACATGCAGGAGAGAGTGTATCAGATGATATACAGGAAGACAGCCCGACCTCCATGATAAGCAGTGACAGCAGCAAGTACCTTCTTTTCTTGCTAGTTGCTGTGGGGACATTTCAAATATTCCATCTAGGGGAACTAGGTGCACTGCAGTCCTTGCTCTAACAATTAGCTGTGATTCCCTCAGTACAGAATAGAAATTTCCAAATGGAATAAAACAAGCTGTTTGTATGCAGGATGTATTTACAAAAACTTAGAGACACACAAGTTGAAAAAGCCCAGAGCAATATATTGTGATGACAGTACTTTAGGATGATAAAACTGGGGAGAGAGAGGGAAGGAGGAGAGGATGGAGGGAGCTGGGGAGGTGAGCCTTGCAGACCAGGATGCCAAAAGGAGTACAATGGGGGCACACACTACTTTTTGGAGAATGAGTTACCTTTCTTTTCTGATAGATCAGTTCACCCCTAGTCCACTCAAACCAAACACCCTCTGGGTGAAGAACCATTTCCTAATATCTAACATAAGGCTCCACTGACACAGCTTCATACCGTTCCCTCAGGTCCTTTCACTGATCATCAGAGAAAAGAGATCAGTGTCTACCCCTCTACTTCCCCTTGTGAATAAGCTGTTGACTGCTATGAAGTCTCCCCTCTTTCTCCTCTTCTCCAGGCTGAACAAGCCAAGTGACCTCAGGTGAAGAACCATTTCCTAATATCTAACATAAGGCTCCACTGACACAGCTTCATACCGTTCCCTCAGGTCCTTTCACTGATCATCAGAGAAAAGAGATCAGTGTCTACCCCTCTACTTCCCCTTGTGAATAAGCTGTTGACTGCTATGAAGTCTCCCCTCTTTCTCCTCTTCTCCAGGCTGAACAAGCCAAGTGACCTCAGCTGCTCCTCATAACTTATCATGTAAAAGTAAGAGAGAAAACTGTATTATACACAAAATTGACAACAACCTGCTATTTCCCTGTACAAGCCAGTGCTATGTAATTGCAGCATTACTTCTTTACTAGCAGACACAAACAATTTTTCCCTTAAAACTCTGTCTAGTGAGTCACATGCATGGAACAGAGCAGGCCTAGAAATCATCTCAGCTTCTGAAGCATCCACAGTTACTAAGTTCACTGGTATCCTTTAAGCCTATGTGACATTTGTGGGCAATTTTCAAACAAAAAAAAATTCCCACGGCACCGCAAAATGTTACTGACCATGGAAAAGTACTCCTCACTAAAAAAACCCAGGCATTTCTAAATTTCAGTCTACTCTGAATTCTAAATTTCAGTCAGTCTGAATTCCATGGGGCTCTAACAGTCCTCAGTTAATTGGGCTGAATTTACTGCAAAATAAGAAATCAAAGCATACTTTGAGATTCCTATTTATTTATACTTCAAGGAGGGAGTATCCATGGGACTCCAAAAATAATGATGCAGTACACATATCAACTGTATTGAACTTGTATGAGCATGCACACCTCCTGAAGAAATCTTCTCTGGAAAATCAAATACTGACTGAAATTCATCAAGCTGGTGAAATTAGACCTAACATTCAGAACTCTACAGCTCTTAGTAGACATAAAGGCAAACATTTTCTACATTTTCAAATTCAGACTTCTGGTTTTCCTAAGTCACAATATGCTTCTTGCACTTAGAATCAAAGTTTACTAGAAGGAAAAACTCAACTTCAAAACTTTTAATTATAACTGGACCTACTGAAATGGGCAGTCCCCTACCTATTTCTTTTTCAATTCTGTCAGCTTGATTAAGTGCTGAAGTCTAAATCACAACACATCCAAGGTAAAGAAGATTGCAGTTAGTAATTATTTGATTGCATTATCTCTCAATAGACAGAAGTCATAGACTATGTAAATCAGAGTAATCATGCAAGTGTTGGACTAGAAAAGGGGTTTTGGTTATGATGAAGTTGCCTGCTCTGAATAAGAAGCAAGTTGGTCTAGATAATGCTGACAAGTTTGTCTCATTCATAGTTAGATACTTCCATTGAGATGATTCACAGGTTTTTAGCTTTTCCCAGTACATCATGCAGTTACAGATTTTTCCTAACATTGTCTTCACTGACAATTAAACTAATTATACCTTGTCTTATCCTAGATGAGTATAAAAATAATTTATTTCTTACCTTGCCCCTCTACAGTATAGAATAATGTCATCCAGTTCCCTCAACACCAAAACCTCACTAAATTCATGACAAGGCAAAGGTAAAGCTTTCTTTTAATACTAGGTGAGCTGCACTGTCAAAGAGAGCAATGAGACTAACTTCACACAGTAACTTCCTGATCAAATCTTACTATGCTAATATTTGTATGTCTATAAAATTAATATTTTTCTAAAGAATTTATGTATGATATTGTTGTGGTTTAACCCCAGCCAGCAACCAAGCCCCATGCAGCTGTTCACTCACTCCCCCAGCAGCAGGATGAGGGAGAGAATCAGAAGGGCAAAAGCTAGAAAACTCATAGGTTGAGTTAAAGACAATTTAATAGAGAAAGCAAAAGACACACACACAAGCAAAGCAAAACAAGGAATTCATTCACTGCTTCCCACAGGCAGGAGGTGTTCAGCCATCTCCAGGAGAGCAGGGCCCCATCGTGCATAACATTTACTTGGGAAGACAAACATCATAACTCCAGATGTCCCTCCTTCCTCCTTCTTCCTCCCCCCTTATATACTGAGCATGATGTCACATGGTGTGGAATATCCCTTTGGTCAGTTTGGGTCACCTGTCCCAGCTGTGTCTCCTCCCAATCTCCCATGCACCCCCAACTTCATTGCCAGTGTGGCAGTATGGAAAGCAGCAAAGGCCTTGGCTCTGTGTGAGCTCTGCTCAGCAATAACAAAAACATTTCTGCATTCTCAACCCTGTGTTCAGCACACATGCAAAACATAGCCCCATGCTAGCCACTGTGAAGAAAGTTAACTCTACCACAGCCAAAACCCACACAGATAAGTAGAAAGATAGTCTCTGCTAGATTCTACCTCCTCCTTCCACTCCATTCCATCCCTCAAAGACAGATACAATGCTTGCCTTGCTTTAGGTTTTTGGATCTTACCTTATCCCTTACAGCTTCAAGTTCCTTTAGTGCATTAGAGACTGTGCACAGGAGGCACTTCTGAGCAAATACGTCTAATTAGTTTAAAAATCCTCTAGCTTTGAGTGAGTCTTGTTTTGACTCACTCCCCAGTGGGCCCAATTAGGTTCAGCTTAGTTCTAGACCACTTTGGCCTTCTCAATGCCATACACTGCTCCTCATCCTGTTAAAGATAGACTTATACGCTCATTTTTCCTTCTCTTAATTTTGTTGTGTTTATTCAGGTTCATCTTGCCACCTTTTAGAGAGCTTTATCTTTTTCGGATAATGTGTTTCAGTTATTCCTCCATACTCATCCTTAGTCTCACATCCTTGTTTCCATTTGTTTTAGAATTTGTATGACTAATATTCAAAGAATATTTTTATTATCTTTAGTTTTACAATGGTTTGGCTGGGGTTTTTCTTTCTAAATCTTGTCTGTTTTAATACTGTCAGCACTCTTGAATGCAACAGCCCATTGGTTTTCACTCTGTCTTTTGTGTCCAGCTTTCCCTGGAAGCAGCCTCCAAACTGAGGTTTTCCCTAAATATGTCAACCTATAATTCCAATTTATACACTCAGACTTGAAACATTTTAGAATATCTATCTGGGATATTGATTTGGTTGGGCACATATTTGTAGATCTTTGCAGATTTATGTTGATACATGGTTCCATACAGAGCTCCACTGAAATTAATGTGGCTCTGCCTGAGGTACAGCGGCACATTTATGTAGATCCATTTACAGGTCTCTATAAAAACTTGACAAAAGACAATTGGTTTGAACAAAGGAGCAGAGGAGGAAGGAAGGAAGGCAGAATGACTATTATTTCAATGACAGGCACATGGTATCACTAGCAGCACTTGCAGCTTTCACTCTTGAGGAGAATAATACATTCTACCATGATCATATGATGCATATGATCAATAAGCACCCACTGAATTAATGAAACATGCAGAAGATTAACTTGTATTGTAAATGTTGCTCTTCCCAAAATAAATCTCCTATATTTTTTGAAAACACTTGTTTCTATTTAACACAGAATTTCTACCTTGTAAATAACCATCCTTCTAAAAGAGAAACATACACTGCAGTTAATACTTTATTTTTCAAGAAATGTTTGCAATGAAAAACTAGATAAGAAAAAATCCGGTTATTTGGAATTTTTCAGTCTCACCCTGTGACAGAATTAAAAAATACTAAAGTTCCTTACTTAACTTATTAGCAAATCTCACATGAAAATGGAAACACTAAAAGAAATTAACACAAATTTTATTCTATGAGAAATGCTTAAAATATTCTTGTTGGGTTTTTTTTAACACACTGAAGCAGACCCTCAAACACATGAATAAATGAGGAAAATTCTTCTAAATATTTACATTAAGAAAACATTTTTTCCACCAATTAATTTCTACATAAAAAAAGGTTAAGATGGAAGCACATCTAAGAAAGAAATACCATGGAAAAGAGATTTCGAGTCTTCAAAATTAGTGCATTTACTAATTAGTCTTTAATAATGACTTATCTTCTAGTCAATAACTCTGTCTTTATTGCAAGTGAATCATGGTTGAAGGATATAAGTTAAGTTATACACACATTTTCAAGATAAAAAGCACATTCAAACCAGATTAGAAGAATAAACAGTAGACATAAAACAAATGTGAATAATGCAAACGACAAATATCCTGTCAATGTATCACGTAATTCATAGCTAAGGACAAATGAGAGACCAAATAGCACATTTCCCTCTGTAAAAAATAACTCCAAACAGTGCAACAAAGTCATAAAAACACAAATTTCAAAACCTCCCATCAACAAAAGGTCCCCCTAAAATCTTATTCACGTTGCTAATTAAGAAGTAACAGTGATCTGAATGTAGTAAGTCATAGAAACAATATGTAAAGAGGAGAGAAACAAAAGAAAATATTAATAAGACTTCTATTTATGCTATAGCTAGCATTAAGTTTACATAACAAACCTCTACTCTGTAGTTTAAAGTCACAAATTACCTTTCATAGCTCAACATGAGAAAGTACTCTGTATATTTATTCACAGGTTTTCACATCATTTACCTCCAGTAACAGATTTGTTTCTAGGATCTTTTTACCCACGTGGGTCTTTCCCATTTCAAAACAATCTCTGCAGGCCATTTTTAGAACATTTTAGTGTCTTCTAGACCACTAATTGTCAACATAAAATTTACAAAAGATCTCAAGCTGTTCTTTGAAGTAAAAAGAGTGACAGATGCAAAATATTTTCATGTATATTATTCCCTGACATGCAGCATTTGAAAATATAGAACATGGAGAAAATTACCCAGATTACACAGGCATTCACATAAGTACTGCTGAGAAGCATTCTTGAAGCCCAAAGTAAATGTATTCATCTAACACACTCTACACATTGTGGAATACACTTAAGAAAAGCATTCAAGGAGCTGTGCTAAGCTCCCCACGGCCCTAAGTTCTGACAAGTGAGATGACAGGTCTCTTGAGATGTCAGGCTAACCACTAGCTGTAGATGTTACTTAATTTTTTCAGCATCTCAGGAAAAAAAGGTAGTTTAAGGCTAAGGTGATATTTTTGTGTTGTATTAGGTTTATTGTACAAAACAGATATAAAGCCATTTTAATATAAAGAAATGGAAACAAAGAGGAACCTTCAGTTTCAACTTTAAATCTTTCATTATTACATTGCTTTTAAGACCAATGAGAAACTAAGTACATCTCATAGAAAAAGAAAGAACCTTGTTCAATTTTATTGACATAACACCTTTCAAACATAAAAGCTTTTCAAGTGTCATCATTTAATTGAGTAGAGAGAGAGCCGTACAAAAATATAGCTATTTTTCTAAGTGTTATATACATTTAAAATCACCTATGATGGTATGAAGAACTAGGGCCCCAGTCTAATAGAAGCATAAACAAAATATGGCCTGGAATGCTTTTCGTTTCACTGCATTACTCTTAACTCTTACCCATAAAACACGGATTTTATACTCTTAAATGATGTGATTTTGAAATAATTATGGAATGTTCAATTTGTATGGTAAATCTGACATCTGAAATGATTAGTTACGTTTGAGCTGTTCAATATTACTCTCTTTTAGTATTCTCCACTGTTGCTTTTCTAAGAAGGAGTAAAGCATACTAAAAGCTATACCTTGTTCCTGCTTTGTGTTACTCTATAGCATAGCTAGGAGACTTCCATGGTCAGGACCAAATGAACCAGATCATGGTTGTGAAAGTCAAGTGGCTCTATACAAAATCCCCCTGGGAGAATTTACATGTTAGTCCTCAAGTTCAGGTAATCTAGTTAGCTAACAAAACAGGCTTGAGGGAAGAAACAGTCACCAGAAATAGAGAGGGGAAAAAATAAAGGAAAAAAAAAAGAGAAGCTGAAAAGGTTTATTTAAACAACTACACTGAACATGAGGTTTTAGCTCTCAGCTAACAAACTGTATGAAAACATACTACTTGTTTTCTCACTGTTCTGCCACTGTCTTCACCATTTTGTTAAAATCATAAAAAGACAGGACTTTTACCAGATCTACTCAAGACACATTTCTGGAGACAGCATGTGGATGAACAATGCAATTTTGCCATGTTTTAGTGGCAGAAATTAGGATATTCCACAGTGTAATCTACATAGAGCTTGCTGCAGAAAGATTTTCACAGTCTTGTTCAATTCATTCTACCATAAAGTTACCTCAAACCCCTTGAATCTATGTCAATGATTTTAATAGACATTTTCCAGGAGAAAGAAGGCTTTGTGACTACATTCAAACCACATGCTATGGTGCTACGATGAATTTATTATGACTTTCAAATTCAAGAAAGCAATGAAAAATTCAGACACTTGCTTCCTAACCCTGTCAGGGGCTCTGTGCAGACTAGCTTCTACTGTTACATGCTCACAAATCTCAAATCTTTGCTTTTTAATGAACAGTTAATATAGACTTCTGTCACCATGGTCAATCAAACACTTCTCAAAAAACAGCTTCCTAAACTTGATTTTCATTAAATATCTTTAAAAGGAAGACAAGAAAGCTTACTGGCATTCTTGCACAATGTGCATGGGAGGAACAAAGTCATGTTTATTCCTGCATGTCAAATATTTTAGGGTCCCCAGGTGAAAGCTGTTAACAAAATAAGTTTCTGTCACTATGATATTATGGGTACTTTTTGGCACTGCTTAGGATCTGATTTCACAAAGCTTATTTCATGGAAGCAGCTGAGTTCCCCCCTCACTGAGGCAACCTAAAGTATGAAACTGGTGACGTGCGTGAGAAATCCTTCGCATATTCCTTTACTAGCATAATATAAGATTACAATTTTAACAACCTGCCATACAAAAACCTGCCTTCCTATCAATGTTTCAACACTGTTGTTTAGAACACATACGGCAAAGAAAAATATGTTAATGAAAATATTTGCTTATTTTTTATGTTTATCTGGTTTACCTATTCACACTATAGAATAAATAAGTCTATTTATAGATTTGATGGCCTTTTTACAGTTGGAAGTAGATATTTACTTCAGAATAAAAGAAAAATATGTCACCTTAATAAGGGTTTATTCAGCAGAGCTTGCTTTCCACGTCACTCCAATCACAGAGTGATATCAAATTGACATTAACAGAAAGGTACTACTAACAATCTTAAGCATAGCTAGAGAACCCCCTGCTGTCTACCAGTGAGAGGAACTAAGCTGGAAACCTTTAGAAAAAGCAGCAGTCCATGAAATGCCACATAAAATTCCTTCTTCCATCCAAAGATAAAGGAAAAGAGTACTGCACTATTTTAACAAATAGGACTTGACAAAAAAAGAGAGAAAATAGATGCAGGCGGTTTTCAACGTTTGATGCTTTGACAAAGGGAAGAAGGAAAAAAAGGCTGTTTCAACTTTTTGGAAATAAAAATAATCACATATGCACAAACCTATTTACAAAACTTCTAAAGTCCATCTCTCTTACAAAAATACCACCTACTCTGATTAGAAATTACCCACCAATAGTGATAATGAAGAAAGCAAAACAATCATCTAATTTTCTCTGATTTCTTATAAAGTTACTGTTACATACAATTGAATTCAATGCTTTGGAGTTATTATCAACACTTTACATTTACTGATAGAAGCACAAAAGAAATACTCTGAATCTGCAAAATACACACCTTCAGTTCTTGTAAAATTGGATAGTAACTTGGATTATTCAGGTCCATTAAGAGACAATAGGTTAATTCTCAAAATGTTTTGTGGGGTTTGTAATTGCTTTTGGGTTGTTTTTTTTGTGTGCGTGTGTGGGGTTGGTTTTTTTAATAAGTTTATGTAAGTTCAATGACTGATTAAACGAGATATTTATGTATAATTTACATTTAGTCATGGAGAGGGTCTTTATACTAACATACCCCTTTACATATATAAACAACAGGAGCATTTTTAGATGAATTTGTATAGATGTTGTTATTTTATTTTAATCATCTAGAACTTTGACTAAAAATTCCAGGAATACCAGCACTCTCTCCAAGCCTTAAAAGAACACATTCAAGATCTTGAAATTTTGGTCGAGTAATTGTTTCTGGATTTCTGTATTATTTGCATTATTATCAAACTGTTTACCTAGATAAATTCTAAGGACCTCTTTTAAAATATTTCACGTTTTATTTAGTATCTTAAATGGCTACAGTATTACAACTTATTCATCATTCCTTTATTCAGCAATATCTAAGTTAACAGCTACATTCATGGAGTTGTTTTGTGACTTTTCAGTTACAACCTATCAATGTTTTCTTTACATTTCCATGACTAATGTTTCTTTCCTCAATCTGTTCATGAAGTGTCTACCACTGTATGCTCACACAAAAATATGTCTACTGAAGTCATGAGGATAAAAAGGTTATAGTGTATTGACTTTTAAGACCAGGTCTGCGGAACTCCATGCTATATTTCTGAGTCTGATGTATCTACAAACAAATTAAACTGAATATGCCTCTTCACAGCTAACAAAATTTGTGATCAGACAGATTAAAAGGTCAGTTAGTGTGAATTCTGCATCTTATCTGTCTCTGAAATGGCTAGTGCTCCTATCCCAGTAATTCCAAAAATTCCAAGTGAGGATATTTTTATCTTGAGGAGTTTCTGACGAAACTTGCTAGTGAGACTGTATTCATATAGTGAGAGTGTTTTCATATGACTGCCAGAGTATGAAGTGAACCTACTATGATCTACCTGTCGATCATCTAATTCTAATCCTTTCCTCTGCCTCCTTCTTTCTCAGTGCCATACTTGCACATCCAAAGCTGTGAGCTGGACATGGTAGTTTAGACACTATCTCACTATTCCTCACATGCCAGTTATAGAGCAGCCACCTCCATAAAACAATCCTTGGAAGTCAAAAATCAATTGACCTATATTCTACTCCAATCATATCAGCTAAGAAAAGTGACTTTCATAGTTCTGAGTAGGATAGCACAGGGCAGGATCCTGTCACTTGTCAAAGATGCAGTGAAATTTGTGTAATATTAATGGAAAATACCGATTTTATATCTGTTTTCAAATGCTATTCTTCAGCCACCTTCAATGCTCAAACGAATGCTAAATTGGTGATAGAATTGCCTCAGCTGATGCTTCTTGAAGTTGTCACTTCCAATGCCTGAAAGGCTGATCCCTTCATCTCCTTTGCTGCTGGTGCCAATTGATACTTGAAAATGAAGAGACAAGGGCACATTCCTGATCTTCAAATGTCAACAATAGTCAACTTAGTCCCCCTTATGAACAACTAAATGCTTAAAAAGAATATTAAATGCTGCCTCCTCCTATCTTACCCTAAGCCTTAAAAGAAGTTCTTGAGAAAACTGGGGGGGATAGGCAGAAGGGAGAGTGGGAAAGCACAAGGTGTGCAGGATGAAATAAAAAAAATTGTGTTTTTATGAAGAGTATTTGATATTGAATTAAACAGGGATTGTTCCTGCTATATTCTGTTCAAGAAGAAGCTAAATGAGAATGATACTTACACTTATCCAAATCCTTCCAGTACTGATTGAACAAATGGAAATATTCCTACCAAATCTAAAAATCATCCTATGCCATTGCAAAAAGAAAAGTAATTCTTTGTGAATACTTGTGAAAGTATGAAATTACAACTGCTACTGAGTTCTGAGATAATGTATTTTTCAGTTTGTATCTCCTTCAGATCATCAATAATTCACAGAGATAGTGCTACCAGATTATTCTGTATTAAATATACTTCACTGTTTTGTCTGACCAGTCTATTCTCACATTATCACAGTAATGTGTCTTCTGCTCTTCCCTTGGCAGTGAACATCAAAACACATTCTAGGATAAAGAAAAAACAACAACAAGAATTGTGGAATGTGGTCAGTCTCAGGCAGGTCTAGTTTTTAATTAAAATTTTATGATAATTAAACCCTTAATTTTATTTTTATTTTAAATAAAATCACACTTACCCAATAATACAAAACACTGGTGGGAAAAATAGTAGCAATACTTGGCAAATAGATTAAAAAAATCTTATGTCTATTCTTAACACCTTCTAAGCCACTTTTAAGACTAGATCTTTTCATAATAATTTTCTCTTTCCTGATGATCTGGACAGTGCTCAGTTTTGGCCTGTAGCCTGATTGGCAATATGACAGGGTATAACTGCTTAGGGGACATCAGTCACAACACGCAAGTCAGATGCTGGCCAAGAGGGACATGGAAGAGAGAATATATTATTCTTTTGAAATGTTAGCTATATTTTGTTTTGTGCCTGTGGTGTAAAACCTTTTCTCTATCTTTTTAAAATTCACCAGCTGTTAGGCAATTCTGCAATAAGTAAACAATTCCATGGTGAATTAGGCAATCACATCTCTTTTGTGGAAAACTTTAGGTCTTTAGCTGTGTATATCTATGGAGTCACAAAGTACTGGTATTTCATGTTGAAACACTGTATTTTCAGCTTTGCAGCCACAATCACACTGAAGAGTAAGTAAGTAATACAATGCAAATGTCTGGTAATCTTATCAGCCTGTTAGCAAACCAAAGCTATCAACAACATGACACGCTACATGAAAAGGAAATTCACAGGTGCGCAGAAGGAACTAAGCCTTCAGGGTTTTCTTCACTTTCTCAAAGTACAAGGTTTTCCTGCAAATCCTGCATATTAAGTCCAGGCATTCATGGTTTGTCATAATGGCATCATGTCATATTTTATTAGAAAATGTTTAGTGACAAATATATCAGGAGAACAGAATGTAGAGAACAGTCACATCTGAATTCAAACACAATGGGGCGAGTCATCTACTCACCCCTACTCCAACATTTTTAGTGCAGGATTCAGGTTTGACTGCTGATTCTCTATAGATTTATGATTCCTTTCAAGATACCCTCTGGGAGAGACAATATGTCCCTAAGGCTGTATTTGTAGTCTGGTGAAAAACAAGAATCCTTGTCAAATCAACAGGAATCAGGCAAAAGAGCTTCTCATCTGACAGTGAATAGAGTATGTTGAACAAACATTGCACAATAAACCTCAGCAGTTTAACCCTTCCAAGAGGGATTTTTCAAAATGCTCACTTATGCCAACCCTGATACCTATGAGATCAGAAATTGTAATTAGCATCAGAACTAGGCCAACACTCAGTACTTCTAAAACTTCTGAACCTTATACATTCCTCCTGGAATTCTGCTTCCTCTTTAAACTGCCTCTGACTGAATGGTATCTCAAATGAGGGAAAGATGAGAAGGCAGGAAAGAGTCACACTTACAGAGAAAAATGTAAAAAGTAGGTTGTAAGAATCACAGAATATCCTGAGTTGAAAGGGACCCACAAGGATCATTGAAGTCCAATTCCTGGCCCTGCACAGGACCAAAGGTCTGGGATAATTTTCTAAATGAACACATATGATCACGGACTATCCATGGGAATACACAAAGGAGAGGGAAAGTTGCCATCAGGGAAAGTGGAGGATTGAGGAATTTGACAAATCAAGAGGGAGATGACGACTTGATGTTAGCTAACTATGTACAAGTTGCTCAATGCTTGTTTTCCTAGTCAGTTCTGTATAGACACATAAAAATCAGTGTTAACACTTATTTACATTGTAAGTGAACTCTAATCAGCAAATAGCTACAAATTTAGCTAAAGGGAAACATAACATGGTCTTGAGTTATCCTTTAAGAGGTTTAAGTTATCCACAGAAGACCTCAGAGATGATCCCAGTCATTTCTATGGACATATTCACCCACAGACTGTCCCAGCTCTGCAAAGATGCACATCAGATCTAGTCCCTGGCCACAGAAAATCCAACAGGGGAAAGCTGGTGGAAGCAGCCCCTGTCCCCTGCAGCATGTAGACATAAGAGAGGGGGCCTTGAACACCCTAGGGCAGGCCCCAGATTAGCAGGCTCTGCCAACATGTGAGAGGCCAAGATAAGGGGTCATTAGTCAGGACATGCAGAATCAGCATCCTATAGACCTACCCAGATGGTCAAGTTTCCATACAGGATCTAGCCCACGGCTAAAGCTGCCTTAGAAACAGAAATATCCCAAATTTTTCCACAGGGACACTTGGCATATGGGAAGATTACAGGGGATATTAATTTATCACTGACCATCATTCACTATGCTTAGCTACACACTTGCCTAGTCAAGTAAAAAAATTAATATGCTACAACAAGAAAATAAATGTGTATAATAGCAAGACAAAACAAGACAAAAAAAAGAAAAAATCAAGAACAATAGGAAACCTGTTCCAAAAATGTAATGGATATTGTGTATAAATAAGTCATTTACATACATAACACTAACACAGAAGACTTCTATGGATTTTTTCAACATCTGATAATTATAGAAACATATCTTTTATACAAAGCCCTATCATATAGAGTTGCACAATACAACAGAATTTTAACTATACTGTCCTGCCTTGCAGCCTAATTCCAAGGACCACACATGATACAGAATTGTGTTGCAAAGATGTGATGGTAATTTAATCCTCACGCACTTGAGCCCACACCATCTCATTATAGGCTATGTAGGGTGCTTTACCAAGTTCCCTGAAGTTACAGAATGCTTGCATAATTTTCTTTAATTACCTAGGTAAATAGCACATTTTTATCTTTTATCTTAATATTACAATTAAGATAATATTCTGATATAGATACTTAAAAGTTGTAGATAATTTTTTAAAATAACAAAAATATGAATTTCTGCCAGATAATATTTTCTTGCACTATGAAAGCACATTTTTGCCTGATTGAAGCCATTCTTCAGACAGCCAGAACTATTTTTTGGAAAATAGACTTGATATTTAAAAGCTCATTTCTGTTCATCTATCTTGGTATCTAGCCATTTATCTTTTGGAAATAGCCCTGAATAACAGAACATGCATTAACTAAGCAGCTACATCAGTGATAGCACTGCATGTGTCTAACAGTTGTTGTTCTACTGCAGAACAAAAGCTAATTTTTGTATCTTAGCTATACATCTGAGCAATGCAACAAGAAGTCTTTACACCATAAGAACTATATATATTATGAAATGGATTTAAACTTACTATAAAATCCAACTACAATTGTCTTCAATATTTTGAATATTCATCAACCGATAATGGAAAGAAGTAGTAGGGGTTTATTTTGGAATTGATTGTCTAAAATTTGAGAGATTTTAAATCTTTGGTAGCCACTTTTCATACTAAGATGCAATGAATAAGATTAAACTAATGAATGGAAAATTAGAAATTTCAAGCATGATCCTTTTCTTGTGCAGTGACAATTAGAAGACAAGTAAGAGAACAGAAGGCAAGAGGGGTATTAGAAAACTATACAGGAGACAGCAAGATGCATTTGACATTTAGGATTACAGACAACCCCAAATGTCTAAGAACAACAAAGAAGAGAATAAAGAAACATCCAGAAAAGTGTAGTTGTATTTATGCAACAGAACAAACATTGGCCAAAAATACAGGGATGTTACCATGAGAGACAGAATTGCCAGAAGCAGAAATTTGACAGACTAGATTAAGCTGCTGGTCCATCAAGCCTGTGCTCAGCCTTTGGCTGTGACCATTGCACAATAGTTCGAAGGCAAAACTCCTTCAGTGCAACTATAGTAAACAATGCAGTATATTGAGGAAAGCATTCCTCTTGGTCCCTGTGGCAATCATCCTACTTCTTGAAGCATAAGATTAGATTACCTCATTTTAGCATACCTACCTACAGTTACTATTCCTTGTCACATAATTATTGAAAAATATCCAACCTCAGCTGCTGAATCTGTGATTGTCCATACTTTGACAAGAAGTTTGGAAGAGCAAATCTTGGAGAGAGAGAACACACATATCAAGAGATTTTTTGCATGTGGATATGAGAGATATATGTGAGAAAGGAAAATAAATGCTTTCAACAAATATGAAACTGTTTCTTACAGGTAAAAATTTCAGCTGGATCCTGTCAAGGGCACTGTGAACATTAATGAACCAAACAGGACATATACACTTGGTGTAAGTGGAAAGAAACATCGCTGTAAACTTTGAGTCAAATTCTGTTGTTACCCTCAGTATCGTGTTTAAATGTTTAAATGCCAGGAGGATGAAAGAGCTGCCACCGAGTGGGAGGCCACACTAAATACTCTATAGCACTAATTATCTCTTTGTATATTCAAAGTAGTATATTTTTTTAAGCAATATTTTTTTATGAGCTGTAGTTCAAATAGTAGCCATTTTGGCATGATAAAAACTCGTAATGGTAGTAACAAATGTAGGCATCAGACTCTAACAATGGTGATATCATCCTAAACATTTCTACAATGATGATATCATCATAGGGTTTTCTACAATACTGCTCTGCTCAGCTGTGCTATTGCTCCACTTACTTATATCCCTCTTTATCTCCTCATGTCAGCCTCATTCCATTCATGTCTTCCCTTCTCACTTCTCTCCTGCCTTATCAAATGTGCCTGTGCGTGCCTCCTTTTTACCTTATCTTGTGTGTGAAAGCACTGGCTTCAGCACATTCAATCAGAAAATGCACTGAAAAGCTAACCCACTGGAAAAAAAGTCATGGACTTAGCATGTATTTTATATGCCTTTTCTACTATACTTTGTAGCAGGGACATCAGGCACCATTTTGTACAATACAGCAGAGCTATGTTATCAGTTGTTCAAGTGCCACCATAGAATAAATAAATACATTAGCAATTTTCTGCATTTATTTTTGGCAGGCAACTTGAGAGACAAATTATCTACCTCCAAACACAGATATAAATAAGCATAAACCACAGAGATGTTTTCCTCCTCCCTGTCAGTGTATTTCAACTGCTGGAACATGCTGAACTTGTTTACCATTTGAGCAATGTAGCCCAACTTTCAGAGGAACACAGCCCCAAAACGTGATATATACTCCCCTCTCAAACAAACTTTTTTCACATGAAGCAAATATAGGTCACCTTCTAACCAATCCCAAATTGAATAAAAGATAACAGGAAATACAAAAAATGGTATTCATACATGAGGAAGCACTTTAGTGGTAAGCCCAAAAATCAGGGAGCTTGCATAAGGTCTATGTGTTTAGACTTTTAAAAATATCATATAATTAGTTTTCAAAAGCCTTTACCAGAAGCTGTGATTTTCCAGTAATTAAATCCACCCATTTTCCTCTCTCCAATGTGAGCCAGAATACTTCCAAGACACAAATAATGACAAGTGAACTAAGGCCCAACCCCTGTCGTAGTAAAGCCTATGCTGGAAGATAAAAGTTGAGAGGAGGTTGAGACCCTAAAGTGTAAGTCTGACATAAGAAAGAAAACAATGTTTTCTCTTGATCACAATATTATGAAAGGAGACACTCCACTTTGATGTGCTTACATTCACAAAAGCACAGATACCTCAAGAGCAAGAAAACTTACCCTGTTCTACTATTCAGTATATTTCTGACCACTAGGAAAAAAAGTGTACCTCTTTCAAATCACAGAGTAAGTTTGATTTGTCTACTTCTCTCTAAACAGATATATTCCTGACTATTTTTACAATAGTCAGCAAGATGGGGAATGATCTCTGCCAAAACCTGTGCCAACTACTGTTATACTGTGATGACACAAAATCAACAGAAAACATTAACCCCTTTTTGATTATTGTAAAAATTATCAATTTTAAAGCATTGCATTTCCTCTTCACTTTTGTCTAGCTTCATGGTTTTATGCACATTTGAACCTTCAAAGTACTGCCCACGTTAAGCATTGCTATTCTAATGCATAAAGAAAGGCTCTGTGAAATGCCACCAGAAACATATTTTTCATATGACTTTGATTTGGATATTAGAAATACAGACTACTTCAGTTTTCACTCTTTTGCAGGCTTCACTGTCTGTGCTCCTATCTTCTTCCTTGAGGCTGAATTTTATTCTCACAGAGGTCAATTATGTGGGCTTAAAGAAGTGGTGGAAACACCTCAGCATTTCAGCAGCTTTGGGAAGCTGCTGAAATGTCAGGAGAAATCCTCAAAGGCTTTTTTCTTTCAGGTGAGAGTTGCCAGAGTGACATAACAAATACACTTCCTGGTAATAGATATTGATGTTCTCTCTCTCTTTCATGAAGGCTATGACACAGACTGACCTCTTACTGCTGCAGAAACACTACCCCAACCAACACTCTTCCATCACTCTCAACACCATGTATCATGGCAGATCAAAGTTACAAACCCTCATCTTACATGAAGACTATTCTGTTAAACAGGCAGTGTGCCATTCCTAATTCTGAAATGCTTTACAAAAGTGTTGGTGAAACTCCTGGAAGTGCAGCCATGTCTCCCCAGTATTCTCTACACCCTCTGACTGAGCTTCCCCCTCCCCCATTCCCAGAAGAGGACCTCTGGAGTCACAGTGCCAATGCTGGAAGAGGCAAACAGGTAGGTCAGACCTGGCCCTGCAGGCTCAGTCATCTTCTAAAGCATCAGTCTTACTAAGAAACCATGCAGTAGATTCCTATAACTTTAATATCTACTGCTGACAATATCACAGACATTCTCTTCCCTCTCTGATGTTGTCCACATTTCCAGTCCCAGAAAACAGGCAGAAAAAATGGTAAAAAAGGAAACATGAAGAAGAAAGCAAAAGCAGGTAAAGGAGTTCTAGAGTTTGGATTTTTCCCTTTCTACATTTCAGATTTTTCCCTTTTTATCTTATTCTGATAGCCACCAAATGTTGGTAATACCTTGCTAAACTGCTCCCAGGATGAAAAAGGAACTGAGTAGCCTTTCCAAGTTCTCCCAGATATATCACATAATTCTTGAGAAAAATTCATTGATGTAAACCCAGAAGACTCTCATATCCTCATTACAGGAAAATACATTCATAAAATGGACTAATATACCATAAGTTTTACCTCTGAGTTCATCCTGTTAAGAGAGCAGAAAATCCTAGAAGCAAAACAAGAAGCTGCAGCCCCCTGAAAGTTGAACTAATGAACCATTTGCAAAGGGAGTTGACCAAAATTAGCATCAAACCCAACAAAGGCTTCTGCCATGTACTGCATTGCCATCTTCCTGCTGCAGGCAATACCTGTTCCCCATGGAGAATCCCTGCAGCTGTGCTCACTTTTTCAGTGCATGGAGCCAGTTTCATTCCTTTTGATTTTGACAAGATAAACCCTGGAAATAAAACCTCATCTTGCTCACCCTTTCCCAAGGCAAGACAGGACTAAGGCATAATTTTTGACTTTAACATATGAAGTCCATAACTATTGTGTGAAAAATCTTGCTAGTAACTGAGATGGTTCTTTGTGGAAAAATCCAGATTCTTCAAGTAGCTTTTTCAGTTATCAAGTCAGTCATAAATAATGAGTTATTCACAGTTCATTAAACCATCTAAAAAAAATTTCAACTCATTTTTAGAATGCTCATTGCTCACTAACATATATGTAGAACTGGGAAACTATTATTAGATGAATATATCCTAATGATGAGTAGATATAGTTTGATATACATATACAAGTATATGTATACATCCACACAGAAATAAATTTGGATGCAGTAACTACAAAATAGTTGAGCTTAATGGATACTCTTTAACTGGGCTAACTCTTAAAAGTGCAAGGAGAAAAACAACATGAAAAGGCTCTTGTTCTCATATTTTATATGATAGAAAATAATGAATCATGGTATTACAATAATGACTTTAAATGCACTGAAAAAATTAGGTTATAATTTTAGAAAAGTAATTTCTCTCAGGAATTCTGCAAAGCCCTATCAAACTCCAAAGATTTTGCTTCTCCTTTATTTGACAAGACTTTGATGGTGCATGTTAGGGAACCTGGCTTGAACAATCCCCAAAAGAAAGAATACAAATCTCAACTGCTGCAGCAGGCAAAATAGGTATGAAAGGCACTTGAGACTGACCTTCCTACACAATTCGCTGTCTTCCCATTTCTGTTCTTAGAAACAATGACATAAAACTCTGCTATGGTATGTCTGCATATTTTTCTAGTTCTAATTCTGGTAAATAGTTGAAAAAATCTTAAATATGGCAGAATAAAGTAAGAGGGGAAAAAAGAGTCCCCAACTGGCACAACCAACCATTACAAAACAATTAATTATAAAAAGCTTTAAAATGGGCAAGAAACAATGTAAATCTCCATTTGATACTCTGCATGAAAAACTGATCTGTCACTTTATCTTCATTTTCTTCTTACCAAACACTTCATATCAGAGAAAACAGATTCACACATAATACCTTTCCTGTCAGTGCTGTTGCTTAATTAGACAACATGATGTGAAACTTATGATAAAAATAATTGAGTTGGAGCCTTCAATCTCTGAAGAGAGGCATCAACATGTAGGCTATTCTCACAAGGTATGGGTTTCATATACTGTGAATGGAAAAAGGGACACTGAGGTATTCTTCAGAGAAGGACTATACAGAACTTTGGTCTCAACTCAGACTATAAATGCCACTTAGTCTACAGTGCATTCTTTCATTTTTTAAACTGCTTATAAGAGATTGGTAATAACTCTAAATATATGTAAAATTTAACTAGTGTTCCCATTATGCAGCACTTTTTCAATTATGAGAGTTGGCATACAAAACTTAGAAAACTTTTTTCTCCCATCCTCCCCTAAACAGCCAAGGGAAAAGCAACATGTAATACAGAACTTCTGCATCTAGGTGCAACTGATACAAAATGTGACATTGTCAAAATACCCACCAGCAAGACAGTAATACAAAGTGATTGGTTACAAATATTTTTCTACAAATGACAGTATTTAATTCTGCATGCAGTATTTCTTCATCTTGATCCTCAGGGAGAAGAGAGACTTCTCTCTGATGCTTGGCCATCACATTTTCAAATGCATTAGTCTTTAAGCTGAAAGCAGGCAATTGCTGAGACAAAAATATGTTATCAATGTTTTCAATACATTCAAATGAAACAATCGAACCTGTATTGCAGCACTAATGTTTTGAAACCACTACTGTTAAATCTGCATTGCATCAAATATTACTACTTTTCAAGTTGACAAAAGGATAAGCTCAAAATCATTTTGTAGACATACCAAAACTAAAGGCTTCCACTGTGTTTTCTGATGTGCCAAATCTCTTTGTCATTTAATGGGCCACTCATCTTTCATTCTCTGCACAAGTAACAGTAAGCAGTACATTACAAAAACACTTGTTTCCTTACCTCACCTAACTTCATTTAACTTGAACCATTTCCAAAATAATACATAAGCACAGCGGCTGTCAGAGTTTGTTCATGTAGGGTCCCTCCCTGTGCAGAATTACCCAGCAGGAAACTGTACATTTTCTGAAATTTTTATTTCTCTCTGAAGGACTGAGAACTCACTGCAGAAACTGTGCTGGGCAAGAATGTACTCCTCATTGTACCAACATATTAAAAAAATACTCTTCATGCCATGACAGAGAAATTAACTCCCCACATGAAGTGATGGAACTGGAAAGTGAGTAGTTCATTTTGTCTAATAGCTCTAGTTTTTTTCTTCTAGTTTTCTTCCTTCTGACAGCAAATATTGCATGTTATCCTGTAATAGAATTTTTATTTTAAACAGATGAATAAAAATGTTGTAGATTATACTGCTGAAGTTTTCAGCAGACATTTTATAAGGGGGAATTTTCTCTTTGTCTTGACATTAACATTCAAGATTAGTTCAATTTTTAATTCCTAATTAGCTTTTCCAAGACAATTGTATATTTGAAACAAACAATACTTTCCCTCAGGGCATCAGAAACTTAATCTTTCCAATTTCCTTTCAATGGACATTGAAAACAAAGCAGTGTATTGTAACTCAGGGTGGAATTAAGAACTATGTGACGCAAAAAATGGAAAATGCACTATGTAAATAAATTCAACACAGATGTCAATAAAAATATAGTAATGAAAAATCCTTTAAGCCACCTTGTTAATACCTGACAAAACTGCCTGTTCACATTAAAGGCTGTTTGTCTTTCAAAGGAGGGTAAGACACTAAATTTATACAAAACTGAGGAACTTTATATTCACAACACACTGAGTGATTAGCATGAAATCATTTGAAATATCATAAAGAATGAGATCATAAACAATCTGAGGTCTTTCCAATCACTTTATCCTGAGGTCTTCTTTGTGAGTCATAGAAGTTTTTCTTAAACTTCGAACATTCTACAAAGACGTAGTTCCTCACACAATTCTTTATTTTCTATATATCCAAAATTTAAAAATCAATAATTCCACACATACAATTACAAGATAAACTGTAAGGCTGTAAAATACCTTTTAGGTGGAAGTTGCACTGATAAATCTTATCAATACAAGTAAGTGCTGGAGCAGTTTTTGGATTTTGGTCAACAAGTCGCTAAGAAAATAATTGCAGGTCTTGACTGAAAAATTCTGGAGAACTGAATTGAAAAGTATAATCTTTGTGGTATATCCACACATACAATTACAAGATAAACTGTAAGGCTGTAAAATACCTTTTAGGTGGAAGTTGCACTGATAAATCTTATCAATACAAGTAAGTGCTGGAGCAGTTTTTGGATTTTGGTCAACAAGTCGCTAAGAAAATAATTGCAGGTCTTGACTGAAAAATTCTGGAGAACTGAATTGAAAAGTATAATCTTTGTGGTATATTGCACATTACCAGCATACCAG
>NW_008679690.1:35417-40994 GCF_000695815.1 Acanthisitta chloris | reverse complement strand
AGCTCTACAGTATCATTTTTTAGGACTGTTAACATGCAGACTTTCATATGTAGTACACAATAATTAGTACTGTACCCCATTTATAGATAATGCACTTACACATATAGTGTGTGTACTACATGTATGTACATATACAGACATTACAGAACTTCTTAAAAGTGAATATACATCTCATTTCTTTGTAGATTTCAGCTTCAGCTGAGCCTCTTAAACAGAGTTCAGCAAGGTACTTACTGATGTGTAGAGGAAACCTTCTCCATTTAGAGCTATATACAACCCAGTCTTTACACCCTGGATAGCAACAACTCGAAGCCCCACTGGTATAAGGTTGAATAAAGCTGTGAAGAAAAAACATGACCAGGTATGAATATATTATGGTGAATATCAATATTCTCATAAACATCATTAGTATAAATAAAGAAAACTAGTCCATGTTTAATTTTTTTTTTATTTTAAGATTAGACTAATTCAGAAAATCTTGTAAAGTTCATCCTCAAAATCAAAGCCTAAGTATATATCTAGTCCTGCAAAAGTTCAGTATCTGGCACAAGTGCTAACTAGCAAAAACAAAACACAGCAGACTGGATTGTAATCATTTATGCAGCACTACAGACATGAGGATCTCAGGCAATCTGAAAAGATTCAAAGAGCCCAACAGTTCCTTCATCAGTGTAGACTGATCATAAGGGTAATACTTGTGACAAACCCTGCAGAAAACATGTCTCTCTGACTCTGGCAAGTAGCTCTTTATTTCGTTAGGCATTTTAATGGTTTTGGATTAAGAGGTGCCCTCATTAAACAGTGACTTCAAGGGGTCTGTTATTTCGATTAAATTAGTTTTTTGCTTTTGTAAATGTTATGTTTGATAAAAGCAGTGACATGCAGGTGTCAGGTAATGTCGGAGGCTTATCATAGTTCAGAAAAGCACTGAAATATGTGCTTGATTCTAAATGCATAAATGTTATTGAGCTGAATACAGACCATGCTCAAAAAATGAAATTCGGGGTGGGGGTGAATAATCAGAAAACCAGCTAATAGCAAATACCCTAGGAATGGTATATACCTCTGTTGTCACAGAAACGGCCACAACTTTGATTAGTGTCTGGAAGAGACCATTGTGAAGAGTGGGAGTTTATCAGTCTCACCACAGAAAAACAAAAGGAAAAGTGATATAAGTAGGAGACATGGACTAATTATTCTGGTAAAAATTATGCCAGCACACACCTATACTAAGTTTACTGACTCATACTAGAAAATCAGATGCAAAGCAAACGGCAGTCTTGGAAAAAAAGATCTGGATGAGACAGAGTTCATGCTAAACATTTTTCCACTGTGTATGAGTCAAGGACTCACAAACCCTTGGATGAAAACCAAAACTACAACCTGTGTGTTCAACATATGCGGTGAGGATATGGTTCTACGGTTCTACCAAGTCAGGTCTCAGGAACACAGTCACACCTACATTGAGTTCCTCAAAATTTAGGAAAGACATCCATAGGTATGACCAGAAAGTGTACTGTATGAGGCCATCTGTAATCAGAATGGCAGGGCTAAAGCCCAAATCAAGCAAACAAGGGTCATGCAATTGCAGTGGATAAGTACATTTCTCTAAGTGTGGAAACTGGTTGGTCAAAGGACACAAATCCATAGTTTGTTGATGATGATGATGATGAGCAAATCTTTACAACTGAGAAAAAATACAGATTGACTACTAGACCTTAAAGTGGATGAAAAGAACTCAAAAAACCTCCTTCCTTCAACACTGTCATGCAAAAAAAGAATGTGCAACATTAGATCTTTTGAAGAACACATAAAGCCAGTATAAAGCTAGGAATTGTTGTAGCAGAGCAGTTCCTACAGCTGTAGAAATAAAAATATATTCGGTATAGCTCTAGGAGAACAGAAAACAATTTTTTGTGTTTACAAAGAAGAATAGATGACAAGAATTGGCAAAAATAAATGGCATTTTAATTTCTGTTATTTCCAAAAATTTCCATTAGGCTAGGATCTTACTGGGCTGCTCATTAGAAAAATACTGTGCACAGACAAGGTTCCCTCTCCAATCTATGTAAGATAAATGTAAAACAGTGAAATACGGCACTCATGGACAAGATATCCTAAGCATATACAGGCTAAACACTGCATGGCTTGAGGGTTTTCAAATGTTCAATATAATTTGGAAGTTAAAAACTACTTATAAAGTCATTACCCTCAAATGAAACAATGTCAAAACCTGCAAAACCACTGTTGTAGGTGGCAGGGGGGAGTCTGTCATGGCAAAACTAAGTTTCAGGGGGCAACTGGGTTTGATTTTTCTCTAGAAGAAAAGAAATAGCAGGAGGAAACCTGCATATGAACAGCATGATAGAGGGAGAGCAGAAACAATTGAGGGGACACCAGGAAGGAAAACAAACAATACTTGTATAAAGAAAAGAGGTGAACACAAAAGACAGGTCAGCCATGAAAACTGCTAATGAAAAATAACTCCAAATCATAGTGGTTCAGTCAAAACTTCTGGAACGTCATTATTTGCTGCATTACCAATAGAAATAAAGCAGCAAAGCTACAAAAAAGATCCCCAAACAACCACCATTGAAGCAGAATTACAGGACTGTAACTTGGCAGGGTTTTATGCAACCTATAAAATTACTAGAGTGGCTTATAGTTGCTGGTGAATTTAGAAACCACTGAAGAGGGCATATAATGTATCTTTTATTGCCAACAAGTTTTAATTGAAGATTGTCAGAGGTCCTGTAATTAGTCTAAGACCATAAAATTTTAGAGTGTGATCTGGAATACTGCAATTCTGTGTGTACAGAATATTCAGTAACTTCCACGAAATGTTTCAGACTTGGGTGAAACTAGGGAGGCCAGTCTACATTCAGCTGTTGATCGACAAATGTTCAGCAATGTGCTTCACACTGGGGTTAGCAAAACATGCACCAGTAAGGCACAGCATGTGGTTTTTATGTGCTTTGAAGCTGGCCAAAGGAAATTCAATTTCCTCCAGAACCTGGCTGTGCAGTACTGACCAAGACTTTCGTGCCCAATTACACAATTTAAACCTTCGTAGGATTCACCTGTTCTATCTCTCACTCTAATAAGAACCTGCTTTGAGAAAAGCAGAAAGCCTTCCAGAGTCTGCTGGCATTTCAGTTCTGCACAGCCAAAGCTTACCTATGGGGGCTGTGAAAAAGAACCATGTCCCCAGCTCCCCTCTGTCTTTAAGAAAGTGATTTAAACCCAGTTCAATGAGTCCACAAATGGGTTGAGACAGGGGATACCCTCTAACTGGCCAGGAAATAGAACTGTGCCTTGTGCTTGGTGCTCCCTTGCTGCATGCTGAATTATAACGCCTGGCAAATCTAGCTGTAAATAAGACATGGGAACATCAAGGAAAACAAGGGAATCAATTGATAACAAAAAGGTGTGAGTAAACCCTTTCTCCTTGTCAGTGCTGAGCCTGTGCAGGCTCCCTTAGCTTTGCTTTGTATTCTATTCTATCTAAACCACAACAGTAAAGCATAGCTATTCTTCCTTTTCCTAAGCCTGCAAGCCTACTCCTACCACAGACAGGATCAGAAATTGGGGACGGGGAGCAGTTAGCAGGAACAACTGGAATGAAGAAGGTTATTGGTTTAGGGGTCATGGAGGAAACTTGCAGGAACTCCAAATTTGAGTTGGATTCTAATCCTCAGATTTTTAGCTAAAAATTAAGTCCACTTTTTTCGTTTAAATAAGTAATCACTCCTTCCATGACTAAAACACAAAACCACCAGATATATTTTTCCTTCTTTTATGTAATACCATCACAGTCTATTAACTTGAAATCTGAAATGCCTGAAATCAGATATTTCCATTACTTGTGAAAGTCTATTTAGGTACAACTGACTTGTAGCTACAAGAAAATTGCCATTACAGATCATTGTTTTTCTCAAGAAGCTTGCTAAAGACCAATTGCTTAAGGCTTATAAACTTGCTGTCTCTTCTGCATGTGCACGGCCCTTGCGTCAGTTAACAAAACCTTCCTCAGCAGCAAAATCTCCAGTCAGGTCAAGGCAACTATTTCTTTAATTTATTTTCAGCTGCAAGCCCACAGGCAAAAAATGACAACTCCATCAGAACATCTTCTACATCTGCAATGAGTGCAGGGAGGTTGGTATTTAGAGGTCTGTCTGTCCACTTCCTATGGAGCAAACCCATTCTACCTGCCTGACGTAATGAAAACATACATTGTAGTATGACTGAACATTAACCCTGTCCCTACTGGGAGAAACAGGCTTACCTAACTCCCAAAGGTGCTGTAAATAGAGGAGTAAGTGCCTGTATAATTCTTTGAAGACAAACTTCGGTTAAAAAAAGTGTAAAAATCAGACTGCAAATATTTCAGTGCAGAAATCCAAATTTAACATCCATTAATCCAAATTTAACAGCACTGCAGGTGTTGTTTTTTAATCTTCATGTGCTTTATTTCTATCTAATTATCTCCTTTACTTTGCTGTAAATATTATTTTATTAGTATCTTCAAACCAAAATATGATAGTGGTAGGTACTTTAGAAAGACATTAAAAAGTTAGTACTTCCATGTTCAATTTGGAAGATATAAATAGAATATTAGGAGGATGCAGTAAAAGATGGAAATAAAGGAATGTTAAATGGTTGCAGAATTTCTTAAACAGCAACTCCACCAGGTACCAAGCACCACAAAGGAAATAAAGCATGTTGCTGCATAATAAAGCAACTATAGCCAAATCAAAGTTGTTTCTATAATGTCAACTTTGTCATTTATCAGTTTATGAAATAAGGCTACCAATACATAATGCTCTTTTCATCTGTTATAAACATGACTGTAGTTTCATAAGGGGCACAAATAGCAACACTTGAGTATTACAATCTGTTCTATCACCTAGAAAGTAAAGTATCATCCTTCCTGTTGAATTTTTTGAGTGATTGTTGGCTGAGATACACTCTTTAGATGAATCAAAATAAGCGATCGGGCTAAAAGAGTCAGGGTTTCAATCTCAGAAATTAAAGAATCAGAATTGTCTGTTTCTTTAATCACATAGTCTTCCTATTAAACCTACCCTTCATTCATGAGACAAAACTTAGAGCAAAGCCCCACAATGGGCTGGTTTGGGTGGGGAGCACAGGAGGAGAATGCAAGGCTTGTTGCCCCAGGTACATGTGGAAATCCATTTCTTTATGATTTCTGTGTAGTAGCTTTTTTCTCCTAATTAATAATGATGAGGCCCACCGAAGCAAGCTGCATTAACACCTCTAAAATCCAGGAAAATTAGAGCTAGAGATGTACAGCTACACTGAGCAGAACCTCAGTAACTCAGCCTGCAGCTTTAACCACAGTGACTCCTGCCTGTGCTACAAGCAAGCTGCAAAGCAAATAGAAACTCTAAGGCATTAGAGAAACAAAAAAACAGCTAAAACAAGAAAAGCAATGTAATAAAGCCTCTTTTCACATATCAGTGAGAGTGTGGCAAAAAAAAATACAGACTGTACACACAAGATGATTTAAGCTAACAGCCTTGATCTGGTGATGTGATTTAAGGCAACTCAGTGCCA
>NW_008679690.1:0-35402 GCF_000695815.1 Acanthisitta chloris | reverse complement strand
CTCTTTCAAAAAACATCATTAACTTGGAAAAGTTCTAAAAAGAAATTACAACAATGAACTGAAACCTATCAGCCTATTTAGGTTGGGTTGTAATATCATGGCCATTAACATGAGCAGATGAAAGTACATTTGGGGATGCAATTACAGGCAGTCACATCTTTCTTCCTTTTCATGCATGGGTCTGTGCACAGTGATACACTAAAAAACCTGCCATCTCTGTCTGCAGACTCCAGTCTTACTCAAACTTGAGTCAAGCTGGGACAGTGGCTTGCACCAGAGCAGATGACTGAAACCACCGGTACAAGTCATTTTGACTTCAGATAGATGCAAAAAAGGCACATTAAAGAGATTACCAAGAAGCTTTAAAGACCTCTTAATCTTAGTTTGCACTACCTCTATAACACTGTGACTCCTATAGTGTGTAACTCATGTTTACTCACATACATACAAAATGACTACAAAATGACACAGGCGCTTGAGGGAATTCTAACTTCAAGCACTCCTCTAACTGCTTGACACAGAATACATTGCAACAGCACAAAAAGTATCAGCATGACTAAGCTTCAAACAGTTTTCTTGCTGAAGACAAAAAAGAAATCGATTCTCTATTCTGTCTGTTGCTCCCTCTGGCTTCTCTGACACCCAGTGGCTCAGATGGCCAATGCACTGTCTACAGGGACAGTGAACAGTGCAGAAGACAGGTGGAAGGCTGGCAGAGATGCACACCCTTTGGCAAACTGTATTTCCTTTTTTATGAAACACGAATGGAAGTCATCCTCACTGTCAAGGTAAGTGTACTATCTGTCCTACTGACAGCTCATATATGTCCATCCCTTCGCCCACTGGGCATATTAAATAGGCAGCCAGCAAGCTCCATGGTCAGAAGCAGGATATTCCCCCTTGGGCAGCTGCCAGAAGTTATTTATCTGTAAGCCTCAGACAGAAATTATCATGATAAGGAGCTCACAAAATAAATATCAAAATACTAGGAATTCTATCCATGAGTAAATCATTGTTTTAAAGCAAAAGAGAGAAGGAAAAACAAATTATACTGCAATAAACAAAAGCAATAGGGAAAAAGAGTTCATCAGGAAATGAAAGAAACAGTGCAAAGGCAAAAGAACTGAGGAGAAAGACTGACAGCACAAAAGAAACAGACACATGTTCATATATTAGTAAATATACCAAGCGCATCAATCTTTTCAGCTTCTAATATAGTTTTGATATACCAGCAAAATTAAAGGTGGAGATTGTACACCTTCCTGGCAAACATACTCATTTTACATTCTTCTGTTCTAAACTATCTTTACTAAACAATATTGCAAAATTAGACCAGTGACAAAACAAATAGAGAATTACACCAGTTAAAGACAGAAAAAAAAATCCCTTTATAAAAAAAGGAACCCAAACAATTTTAGTCTAAAAGACATTTTCAAGTAAAACACAATGCTCTCTAACAAATTTATCGAAAATACACAATACTGCTATCTGGTAGTTGGTTGGTTTGGAGAAGTTCTATATTTCAGAACATTTATAATATAGCCTATTAATTCTGCATTTTTGAAAAATAAGAGAAATGGGCAGAGAGATGGAAAACCAGAAGAGCAGAGAAGAGGGAAGAGAAAGGGAAAATTAAAGGTAAGCAAAAAAAAAAAAAAAAAAAAAAAAGGGAAGACTCCTGAAGCTGACAACAGCAAAAGGAGAAAAGTAAGGCACTATGGTCTAGCTTTGCAAAGACTCAAAATTCATAGAGTTCTAAGGTTTAAAAAGCCCTCAAATAACAATAAAATATTACAAAATTGTTGCAGTCACACAGACCTCCTTGCTGAAGCTGAAAATAAGAGAGATGGGCAGAGAAGAAGAGGGAGAGAGATATATACTTTTCCAGTCTAAGACACATTTCTCAGATCTCATCTAGGCAAAGCTTCTATAAAAAGCAATAATGATCTAGTCTGTACAGGGTCTTAGTATCCAGTCCAGTACAGAAGTCGGCATGAGAGGTGGACACAGAGGGGGAAGATAAGAAACAGGAATGGGGCAAGAGGGAAAACAAAAACACTTGGAAAACAAGCAGAGAAAAACACATTAAAACAGATTAATCAACTATTTTTCTCAATTCTAAATAAAAAGAAATAAAAAAAATAAAAAATGATCATGCTGTCTTTTGATGAGAGGTGTTATAATAACAGCTGTGCATGAACAGAAAAAATAGGGACCTAACCAATGTAAAGCAGAAACCTCAAATCCCTTAATTTCTTTAGCCTAATTACAATATTTCTAGGGAAACTAAAGGCTTATTTATATATGCATAATAAGAAGATAAACCTTTTGTATTAAAAGTGCTTAAAATATAACTCAAGATCACACAGAAATATTACATAAATGTCATTATAATTCATATAAACAAAATACAAATGTTCTCTGCTAAACAGAAAACTAAAAAATCAACTGTTTCTAGAGTTAGAATAGGTTTTCTTAATTACCACTGCAGCTTAAGTTAGCAAACATATATATGCTCATTGAATGAAAATATGTGGCAGTATCATAGGAAAAGAGTACCAAAGCAGTAACCCACATGGCCTTGCAAGACCATTTTCATTTGGAATATTTTTGAAACTGCCATTGTTGCAGTCCCTACAGTGGCAAAAGTTCTCTTAATGGCATTGGAACTCTTGCTGGTACAGGGACTGTAGGATTTTTAGTCTCAATTCAGCAAGGTACTTCAGCCTGTGCTTTCAGCATGACTTTGACAGTTAAACATGCATTTATTTCCTTTGCTGAATTGGGGCCTATATATTTAAATTCTTCAGGTAAATTTAGTTTCCATCTCTTTTTTTTTTTTTGGTTACTTTTTTTTGAAGAGATTCATGTTAAATACATAGATTTAATAAAAAAATTCTTTTAATATAATTTTACCATTTTTATAAAATTACCAGAAGACAACCATTGGCCTAAATATCTCACTCCTAAGGTCCATCGGCAGTTACACCTTCACCTTCAGAGGGAACACATTTAGGCCAATGTCCTGCCCGAACCATGCTGTCAGTCATCAGGCTTTGAGCAGACAAAACCCTCCTCCTTAGCACAAAACACATTCAGAAACCCTCCACAGGCATTAACACTGTGTCTGTGCATACACATTGGAGTGATACGATCTGTGTGTGCGATTAAGACATTCCCCTGGGGCAGTCACTTACTAGAATTACTGCTGTCATCCTTGGTTCCATCGAGACTTCCATCGGGGTGCATTTGCAAGTAGTAGCCTTGCCTGCAATATAACCTGGTCACTATACCCTTGAGCTGGGGATCTGAAAGACAAACATATTTTGTCACTAGCCTCAAAACTTTTTCCAAAAGTTATCCCTACTTCTCTCACTGTAGGAGGAAGTTTGGTGAAGTAGCATTGCCATCTTAAAAGTAAGTACTACAACAGGGTGGGTGCTCATGGAGATGGAGAAAAATCTCACCACAGAGTCTTAGTAGATCAGTTGTGTGTACTGTTCTCTGCCTCCAACACCCTTATTGCAATTAACACAGGTAAAACAGAGAATAAAGAACATCCCAAATAACCCAAGCTCAAATAAGATTAAGACCTGCAAAAATATTTGAGATTTTGGAAGCAAGTATAGTCCCTTACAGAAACTAACAAAATATTTTAAAAATCCTACTCATTGAATACATGTTAGCAACTTACTGTACTTCACATAAGTTTTATGGAAACAATAAGGAAAAGGTCTGTCTCCTTTCCTACCAAGAGTGATGAACTTATCTGGTATAATTTCTAACAGTATATCTGAAGATTCCCAAAATATTTTACCAATCTAGAAGTGGTTTCAACTAACCTGCCCTCTCCCAGCCCTTGGGGAGTAACACCCACAATCATGGCAAGACATAATCTTCCTTCAACAGAGGGAAAAACCTGAAAACACTCTTAGTAAGCTAAAGGTATATGGGAAATTCAGACAGCTGAACAGTTAAGGTGCTCTGTTTAATACTCTGCATTTATGAAAATTGCCAAGAATTGGGCATGGACTGCTGAATCACAAACTTTTTGATTCATAGCAAGGATGTGCCTTACCAAATCACAAATTGAGCTGATGTGAAACTGGTTCAGAGAAAGAAGACATCACATCTTAAAAAAAAAATTATCAACAGCACTACCTCTGTGTGATATTGGTATTAATCTTGTTCAGCATTAACTATTAGGCCCAGCTCCAGGCAGCCAGTACATAAATTGTGGGAACACTGGCATTAAACATCTATGTCTCATCATGCTTAGCTCCGCAGTAAATGAACTAAATTCACAGAGACTTTGATACAGAATGTAATAAAATGAACAGGTGAACTTCTAAGGAAGACAGAAATTATTTCCATGCAACCTTTTGGCCAGAATATAAAATCCTCCTTGAACTTGTGTATAATTACTCTCACAATTAGTCATGCTGGGTTACTTACAGTATCCTAAGGGGAGGTGAAAATAAACACTCATAAACAAAACTGCCTCTAAGTGGTATGTGCTGAATTTTTCTTTAGAGGCTCAGTTCTATGAAATTATGCTGAAAATGTTGTTTTTATTGAACATCCAAATTATAAAGTCATATTAAACAATAACCCCATCTAAATTAAAAATACAAAATTAAACTGTAAATATAATAAAAGCTGCTATTATGAATAGTAATACTGTAAGACTTCTGAGGCATGGAAATAAGTAATGAAAACATTAGATGATCAACATATAAGCACATTACAACAAATTTTTAAAAATTTATTTTAACTGCAAATTTTGCTTTCCGTGAATTTTTACATTAGCAAAAGTTTCTCTGTCTTTATATAAGAATACTCAAAACCAAATATTTTTAAAATTTATGAACATGTAAAACTGCATTTTCTTTGAATGTATTGTCTCCACCAACTTCCTTAGGCAACTCAAAAGTACTTTCATATTTAAAAATTAATATTAAGTTCCTCTTACACAGACACTTTTCCTATCAACACGTGCACTTCCAAATTGACATTTCAAACATGCTTAATAAATTAAAATGGCATCTTTAAGGACTCAAGAAAAATATTTCTAAAATATTAGCAAAACTAGATCTTCACAAATTATTTACAGTAAAAATATCAGTATTTTGAAAAACACTTTCTATACCCAGAGAATCAGGAACAAATAACTCTTTATCAACACTTTCTAGTCCAAAAAGGTTTCATAGGAAGGCAAAGTACAGTCAACTGAGTCACCAGCTGTTTACATCTACTGCTTCAAAAGAAAAATGTCAAACTCAGAAGTGACTTTCAAAGTTGTTCTTTATACTCAATCTATTCATTTTTAAAATTGACAAATAAAATCTATTTTCAAACAAGAAATTGCACAATCATTTGTCTATCTTTTCATCAAAAGCATCATTTAAGGTTAACCCTGCTTTACCAGCCATCCAAAATTATACCTGAGTTAAAGTCACTTGGTGGACAGCTATGCATTTCAGCTTCTCGGGCTGTGTGTGATGAGGCAGGGTATGAATCCCCCATTTATTCTTCACTCAAGTCCAAACATAGCAAAATAATAACTATCCTTATGCAGCAACTGAAACTTCTTTTAATTCCCCCTCCCCCACCGTGGATTACTAGAATCTTCTGTAACTAAGAACATATTTGCTACTTTAAGGTCCTCCCTAGGGTCCTTAGCAAGACTAAAGCTTCTATTCCTGACAAGTTATTTAATCATGCATTTTTTACTAGTTCTTGATCATCATATTTAGTTAACATATCTCACGGCACATCAGATCACAGAATCAAAGTAAATAGCAACTAAAAGTTTTAGCTGAAAAGTGCTCAGAAAACTGGGGAAACTGGACATTAGACATGGTGTTTCTTTGATCTTATCCGAAAAGCAATCGGATTAGTGATAGTTGTATGAAATGACACATCAATCTCGATGCAAGTCATAATAAGCAATAGTCACAAAGGCTACTCCATACAGCTTCAAGGTAAATATCTCCAAGATGAAGCAGACAATCCTGTCAGGCAAGGAATTTATCTTCTCTCTTTGCAGAAAGATAAATTACTCTTTCAGGTCCTTTCTGAGACACCTGAGCAGCAAGCAGAGAAGAGAAACCTGCAAGTCCCTGTATTTCTATAATGTTTTATCTACCCATTGTCTCTTAATAATACTGGAATAGTCTTAGCTTCAGATGCTTTACAAATGAGTTTCTCAAATCCTTCTTGACCACACTTTTTTTTCACAGTCTGCTAGACAGCAGGAGTGACCAGCAATGCCCAGAAATACCAGCTCAAAACTGGCACTGCCTGTCCACAAGTGAACTGGGTATGTTACCTTCTTTTAACTCTCACCATAGTGACACAGACAGACCAATTATTCTTATCCTTCAAACCCCTCACACGCCTTTATCTTCCCACATGAAAGAGATGGCAAGAAAATACAGCAAAATAATCAACCACAAACAAATAGGACGGGAGTAGAAAATCTCACCAAAGAACACACAGGTCACATGATTTTATTCCAGATATTTTGGTGATAGTTCTTTTAAAGTCCTAGCTGCCACAGTGAGGTGATATTGTGAACAATACCATTTCTATTCAATTTTAAACACCTTGACTTTCGGGGGAAAAGAAACCAAATAATCAAACTTCACCATGGATCAAAAATTGAAGGACAATTTCAACATCTCCTAATGATTATTATTGATCTGATTTTGCACCCTGACTTTTGAAGTTCAAAAGTTCAGCCTGACATGGCAGCAGTGCCCTATCAGGGAAAGAATTATTCTGACTTGTGGCTATTACAGGTTGTTGCTAAAACTTCAAAGACATACCGAATGGACAAAACAACAGCTCCTCAAGCCTCTCTTGAACAGCAATCTGCATGACAGCAGCCACTTGCAGACCATTTTTATTGCTTTATTTCCTTGTCAGTGGTGATGGCAGGATGCATGATTGCAGTTAGCATGCTCACTCTGTCAGTAGTTTTTCTGACGTCCTCAGCAAAGGCACAGTTTAATTAAGACCTCTTCTCTCTCAAATAGTGGCTACAAAAATGGGTTTGGCATTAAGTCATGACAGGCTGAGTGCAGCTCTTGCTCTAGAACAATGATGAGACTTTACGTTTTGAATTGTGAATATTTTCTGTTCAGAAAGAGAATGGTTTTAGCATCTCCTTCCCCATTCCCACACACTGCCAGGAGAGATCTATTTAGAAATCTTTTAGATTTAAAATAAACAGGGGGATGAACTCATTAAATATGGGTGTTAGGACATAGATGAATTTACAATGCTAAAATAACGATGGTGAGTATGCCCATTGTATATTAACACGATGAAAAACATATCCATTAATATCCACTGGAGTATTAATTTTCAGTTTTTACAATAGGAGGGCTTTTTTTGCCTGTCATTATTTATTTACTCCCTCTTCTGTGTAAAGGTCTTAAATAAGCTCACCAACAAATGCTTAATGGTGGGTTAGTCTCATGACAACTCAAATTCTTATGGAGAATAAACTGCACTATCCAGTCAGTTACCAGTCTGTCACAAAAAGAATCTCTCACTGAGTCAAGTGAAAACCAGTATTTAGAGGTACATTCTGCTCAGATAACACAGCATCAAACTCATGGCAACAAGTGGTAGCTCCAGGTCATTCATGCTTTTCCTGTGCTTTATTCTTTGCATTTCACTCCTGCAATTTTTACTTTTGGTTATTTCAGTACTAAAAATACCACTCATGTTGGTCCAGGAAAAAAAAATCAGGTGTAATGCTTTTATCTTTTTATTATTTTTTTAGGATTTCTGATGCTCCAATAGTCACCGTGACTTGGCTGTCATTTCTTGTTTGATGATGTTATGATCAGCATTTGGTAGGAATCTATTAAACTTTATTTGAACTAATAAAAAAAATTTACAATCTGTATTTTTTAAAAAAGTCAACTCCCCAAAATGCTGCAACCACCAGATTTCTTGTGAATTGAGAAGTAAAATACCCACCCAACATCCAGTGTTTAATCCACTCTAGACACATCTCTGTTAGTTTGTAAGGCCTGGGATATGTACAAGGTCCCTTTTCCTGACTTCTCACACAAGAGTACCCTGACAATATTCTGAGCGTGGGGGTGTTGGACAGAGATTCTTGCATCCTCCCTTGCTGAAGCATGTCTACTTCATGCAATATTTAACTACCTACCCCTCCCTGGGCAGGATTAGATCCCAACCACTATACCACAGTTCAAAGTGTCTCCAACCTGTCACTGACTTCTGCACAGAAACCTATTGTTATTTCAGATAAATGCCTGGATACTTTCAAAAACTTTAAATATGTCTCCATACTACTTTGTATTTTAGATACATTTTCCATTAAGCAATTCAGCTCTGGAAAGAGGAACCGAATCCCATGTGAAAATGACATTTTCTTTTTTGGATTCTCATTTCAAGTACTTCAGCTCCTACTGTAATGCCATTCCCAGTTTCCAAAAGTCATCTTCTTCTCAAGCATAATGTTTATGTTTAATTGCAACGGTACTCAAACAGGTACAGTCAGTACAGATGATCACATTACACTCCTTTTGCCTTGTTTTTTGGCAAGTTTTGCATCATCATTCCAGCACATAAAAGTGCAGGGTCCTCTGATATTCATGTTACACAATCACAAAGACAAGCTTCCTGAAGCCAGTATATAGCCAATGGGGAATTCAAAATGCAGAACTTTGTACTTCGTGTAGAGGTGATAAAATCCAAATAGGCATCTAAAACCAAAATGTTCCTTTCTTATTAAAGTCTTCAGCTGATCCTGTTACACAGCTCCTGCATTCAAAAGCTTTATACACTCCTAACTGCTTTATCAGAATGTCCTATCACCTGGTGTCTCAGTGTTTGCAAGTTTCTCATCATCTTGTTTTTACTTTCTCTCTGTTAATAAGACATGATAAAACATGGACATTTATATGCTAGTTGTCTCTGATTTTAATAATAATGTGCTCAATATCTCATAACATGCATCAGAAAACTAAAATTTAATTGAAAACTTGAAAGAATAATATTTTTAAAAGAAAGTTTTGCTCTATTCAGGACAGAGTGGAAAAGGATACAATGTGAACTCAGAAAAGCAACAGCTTCCATTATTCCCTGTTCCCAAAAGTAATAATAGTACTTGTTCTGAAACACGGTGGCTTTCACTTTGCTCACTTATTTTTCCGTTCTCATGATGATTTACAGGGCACTCAACTTTGGTGTTTATTTTTAACTCTACTTTTTGTCCGTTTATGCCTCACATCACAAGCTTGTCTCCCGCAGAACCTGGCTTTGAGAGCACATTTAAGAGACAGAGAGTCCTCCTACGTTCCTGCGCTGTCATTGTCATTGGCACTTCCACAACGTTTATGAAATTTCCCAGTAAACTATGAAAGCAGGTCGGAGTTCTGCAAAATGGTTGCTTTTCTTGAAAGCACAGCATCACACCCTTTGTGCTGGCCTCCTTGCCTTTGTATTGCAAATGTTTTTATATTAACTGTGAAATGTGCTCCCTTCCATTTGTGGGCACTGACATTTTGTCTCTAGGTCTCACAATGCATTTCAAATTACATGAGATTTGTTTCTTGCTACATGGTTTTACTTGAACAATTTTGACCACCAATAGAATTACAGCAACTTGGCTTCTAGCTGGGATAATTTTGATCTCTCCAAATTTACAAGATGATTGGATTTAATAGACTTATCTACAGCATAATCATTAACAGACTCCTTTACCAGACCTTCTTTTTGGAGGGTATTTGCTGCAAAGGGAAGAAGCTTAGCTTGTTCAGAAAACACATTTTCCCAAAGTCACAATTTTACATGGCTATGGTAGTTTAATTTTAGCAACTTTGTTTAATAATCTGCATTTCTCTTCCTACTGGACTATATTGTACAACTCCGATGAGTCTTATCTTGCAACACACAGATTTATTGAGAGATTTCTGCCTAAATATTGCTTCCACTGTTGACCTATGTTTCTTCTAATAAGCTAAAATTCAATTATGTCCAATTTCTCAATATCTAATATAGCTTATGTTATACACAGGAATATTGAGAAGAAGCTAGTTTCTACTTCCAAGCTTACTTAGATAGCAGCAGCCACAGTTTAATGTATTTAACTGCTATCTGACAATCATCTTCCACTGATGAAAAAAACAAACACCATCTTTGCAACTATATTGTCTTTCTCAGTTTACTTCAAGGTGCTAACATTTTTATTGTCTAAATTCCATGTTAGTGAAGTCTCGCTGTTACAATTTTCATTTATTCTTTTCAGATTACATAAGCCTAAAAAATATCCTGTCTTACTGAATCTTATTGACTTAGACAAAATCATTTTCTAGTATTTGGTTTAGGACTCCTTCCTATAGCTGAACATCTAATTCTACCTGGCATATTCTTGATTCTGAACTCTAACCGTAAAACATTAACATTACACAAAATATTGCTTAACGTTTCTCTTTAAAACAAATGCATCAAGCAAGAGAACCCAGAATTAAGTAATTTCTGTGTCTCCATATTTGTAATAATATTTCATTTGCTAGCTTTCCATAAAAACGCTTTGTGAAAGACCAAACTTAATTTTAGCCACACGCAAAAAATACCAAGGCACCACAACATGGAAGATTCTATTACCATTTAACTTACGTATAAAATTTGACTAATGTGTTGCCCTTTGAATAAGTAAATAAATGAATTTTAAGAATGAGATTTCTCTGAAGATGTCAATCAGAATAGGATGGGCATAGATGACCTTTACAAATGTATCTGAATATGTTTCATGTAACACCTAACTTACCAAAGAATTAATTCAATACTCCCTTTCCTAGATAATTCCTATTTTTAGAATGAAATGTTTAAACATGATATTTATTTTTACAAGCTTTATTATTTATCTCCTTGCATGCTGCATCGCAAAGCAATGAAATATCTGAAGTCAGCTTCTATTTCTTTCAACAAGTGACATAGAACTAAATTTTAAACCACCTAAACAGTCTATTTTAAAAGTATTCAAAACTATCATGGTAATGGTCACTGGAGAGAGGATAGCAGAATAATTTGCAACACTAAGTATAGAATCCTAAACAACACTCCATTTTCTATTGTTACATTCAGGAAGCTTCCCTAAAACCAAGTGGAAGGTGTTCTTGACTTGTTATTAACTTAATTAAATTCTTGCCAGAATACATAAAAGTCCAAAAAATTAAGGACTATATTCCCTCTGCTTAGATATGTAAGAGCATCACTTCTGAAATATGCATCTCAAGAACATAGTGTATTATATTTACTTTTACTTACTTGCCAATGGCACAAAATATTGAAGGAAGCCATTTGCATTACTTTCAAGAAAATTTTAGTCTCAAAAGTGGAGGCAAACAGAAATGGCACTGCCAATGAACTGGGACAAAGGAGATTTTTTGCTAGTTAGGAAATTATAATCAGGAAGGGCAATATATAGAATCACAGAATACTCTAGTTTGGCAAGACCTTTAAGATGATTAAGTCTGACTGTTAACTCAGCACTGCCAAGTCCACCACTAAACCGTGTTCCCTAGCATCACACCATCATGTCTTTAAATACCTCCAGGGATGATGAGTCCACCACTTCCCTGGGCAGCCTGTTCCAGTGCTTGACAAACCTTTCAGTGAAGAAATTTTTCCTAATAACCTTCCCTGGCACAACTCCTCTGTCTCTTGCCCTGTTGCACATCACCTGTGAGAAGACACCAACCCCCACCTGTCTAGAACCTCCTTTCACATAGTTGCAGAGAGTGAGAAGGTCCCCCCTGAGCTTCCATTTCTCTTGGCTAAACTCCCTCAGCTCCCTCATCTGCTCCCCATGAGATTTGTTCTCATATGATATGTCACAGACACATTGCAGAGCAAAGACACTCAGTTTTCTTTGATAGCTGAACAAGTGCAGCAGATTCCAAATATCTCCTAATGCAGCAGTTTCATTTTTTACTCCCACCATCATAAACAGATACATTACTACATTTTACAAAATTACAAAAATCACAAACTGTCATTCATGACATTTCATGACAGTTTGTTGAGTTGAGTTGACTGAGATGAGATTTGTGCAGGTTTAAACACATAAATTATGGGAATCAGATTAGTAAGAACCACTTGAAGCAGAAAATAGCAAGTCATACTAAATAATAAGTTGTTCTTTCCTTTCTGCAGTGTAACTATTTGTTACCTGGGAATGCTCTTTAACCAGAAATTTGCTGAAGAAACAGCAGACTTTTTCCTATACTCTACTGTATGCACAAGCACTTGGGTATTTTATTTGCAAGAATGCAGTGAGATGGAAACACGGAAAGAAAAGCAATGCATGGTTGCTCTGGTTTTCTGAGATCACGTTTTCCCCAAATTCTCCCTGTGAGAATGACAAGAGCCCTGTTCAGCCTACAGATTGCAAGGCCGTATAACCTGTGGTATTAAACACAATTCAGAAATCTTAAGAGTAGAAGCTTGGAAAACTGATTTTCAGCCAGTGAGGCAAGAGGATAATCCCCTGTACTTGAAGAGCACAATCTGAACCATTTCTAATTCAGAATAAGAGAGTAATTTCTTCTATCATCGATATGAAAAATCTGTGCCTCTTTACTGGAGCTGCTCTCTGCTTATTTTGTAAGTTTGAGGTTAACTTGGGCCACAACTGCAAGGGTTTTTTATCGTCTCCCCATCCAAGAAAACTTGGAAAACACAGAAAGAAAATAAACTCTTATGAAGCTGCATGATGGCAAGATCTGGGCTTTAAGGAAATCATTAGGATTTGACACTAATGATACAGGACAGATCACAGGAAACTATGACAGGTAGTCACTCAGTCAAAACCTTTTTGAGGGACTTCAGCACAGCCTTGGTTCTCTGGAACTGCTCATGCTTTGAGACGGACTCGAGCAAGAAAAAAATGTCTATAAGTGCAGCTTCCTTTTTATGCCACCTACTGCTCCTAGAGGTGGAAAACATGAAGAAACCCAGCCAAAATCAAACCATTTATCCTACTTATATTACTCTGTCTTGGAAAGACTATTTAGTTCAGATATTTAGCTACTAACCAGAAACTAAGCAGAACTATAGTCATTGCATCTATGAGAAAATTATCAGAATCTGTTCAAATCAACTTGATGATTCACTAATAAGGAGTAAATCTTCCAGTTCTGAGTTTTTTGAAGATATGGTGGAGACACAGTGAGCAGAGACTACTGAGCCTCTTACTGACACCATGAACTAAACCTTCTCTTTACCTACTGAAAAAAAAACCCAGAAGTATTCTATAAAGGACTTACAAGATTGCAAATGTCTGCTAGGTTTTGGAGAAGCTCAAAGTTGGTTCATCCTTTGATGATGACCTGCTCCAAAATACCTCAAAAACACTGAAAGGGCTTTCAATTTCTAAATCTAAATTTTATTAGAACACAGACCAGAACAAACCGCTTTTAAATATATAACCTGAAAGTGAAATAAAAAAATAAGTAAGAGTTCTATAAGAAATCTCCTGCCCTAGCTAGTGCATTTTTGCAGTGACTTCATGATCTGTTTTTTTCATCCTGCTTTGCCTCCAGTACAACTCTGTCAGCATAAAGAACTGGCCATAATTCTACCACCTGTACTTTTTTAAACTGTTCAGGTTACAGGTTCCATCCTGTCTTTCACCCCTTATCTGCTGCACTCTCATTCAAGCACTGTTTTCCAGCTGTGCATCTCCAAGAATGCTGAGCATTCAAGAGGACATAAGAAGACAGCCCTTTTCCCTGCTGCCCAATCACATCTTAATAACAAAACACATTTGTAAACTTAAACAAATAAAAGAGATATGCCATCAGTCACGTATGTCCTTCTTTACAAGATTCTCTTCAGACTCCCTGTGAATTTAACAGAAGATACAAACTCCATCTAGTAGCTACCAGGAAATACAGCACAGTCTGTAACTTCTGGTTGTATACAGAGAACTAGATTAGTACACAGAGCCAAAACCACCAGCAACTTCATCAGCCATCCAGCCATTACATGCATTTTACAGAGTAGTGAGTCAGACTGAAGTACCATGGCAGTTCCAAACTGGCATTTTCTCCCAAGATGTGTAATACAAAACTGACAACCAAAACGTATTCCTCAAGGCTGCTGAGCCACAGCACTTCCACAATGATGGCTTCTCCCTTCACTGTCTGCTTGGCTAAAAGAGTTACAGCGGCATCATTCCTTGTCAAGTCTGGCACCATCTCTTAATGTATTACAGATGCCCAATTACTTGTGTGAAGATAATAAATGAGGCAAATTCCAGACCTGCCATTGCTGCCTTCCAATAACATAACAGGTGACATTCCTCTGACCAGGTATGGCCATCTGTCTCTGAGCTAATGATTTTGAACTCCTTCAAGAACAAGTGGAGAGAAACAGGTAGCTCATTCTGAAGGACAGGCCAAAAATGCACCAAATTAATTACACCCAAGACAGCTTACTTATCCACCCAACACATATATGCTCTTCAGACCTGTTCACACTCTGGAGACACTAATGCTCTCAACCCTTTGGACTAGTACTTCTACCCTAGGACTCGACTCCAGCCCCTGTCAGACTATTCTGGTTGGAAGAGAATTATGGTCAGACTCAGACAACCACTCATCCACTCTTACGTTGAGTTAGGAGATCTACCTATACTACAAAAACCATATGGGCACAACTAAATTTAAACTAGCTTGCTCAGCATACTCAACAGTCGGCTGCTAACTCTTCTCACATCAAGGTTTCCACTCCTCACCCTTCAATTTGAAGCTCGTCCTGAAAATTGCTCTACAGAACATACAAAATTCAACTAGCATGTTTTAAACAGAAATCAAGTGCAAATTCCTTCTTCAGATCCATTTGCTTGTACTGCAGCAGTAACTTGTGAGACCCAGTGAAGACTGAGCCACCACTGTGCGATCCAGCACTCAGATGAGCCAGCAGGTATGCTTCTAAAGAACCAGCATTTTCTGAGTGTTAATATTAAACCCTCTTTAAATCTCTTACATTTCCTGCACATTTATTATACTGAAAACTTAAATGTTATTAGAAGCTGAAAGATTAGAAATTGAAGAGCAGGTAATTTGTCCCTGGGATTTCCCCAGCAACTTCTGCCTATTGCTGCTGCAGTGACAGCACTGCTATCAGCCCAGAGCACTGAGCAGCTGCAAGAAGTGGTGCAAATTTTACTCTATAATAATATCCTAATGACAGTCTTCAACTGAATGTTTACAGGCTTCTTTAGCTTTCCAACCCAGGGCATGAGCTGCCCGTCCTGTTTTCATTTTCTAACCCTTATACACTCTTACTAAGGCTCTCCACTGAGCAGTCTGAGGGCTGCTCCTCTGTACCACAACCAGAGGTGCTTCACTTGTATACTGCAGGCGAAGTGCTGTGTGCATTACTATAATAACACATCTCCAGTACAGATTTACATACAATTCAAAAGCACCATAGCATGGCATAAAACACCTAGCACTCGTACTATTTATCACAGAATCACGGAATATATTAGATTGGAAAAGACCTCTTGAGATCACTGAGTCCAGCCTATGACCTAACACCACCATGTCAACGAAGAGCCTTGTCCAGTCTTTTCTTAAACACCTCGAGGGACAGTGACTCCACCACCTCCCTGGGCAGTCCTTTCAATGTTTGATTGCCCCTTCTGTGAAGAAATTCCTAGACCTGCCTTGGCGTACCATGAGACTATAAGGACCTAAATTCAAGCTCATCCAGCTACTAAGTGCAGTCAGGAAAAAATAAAAACAAAACAACACAACAAAATGAAAAGGACATTATTATCTCAGAAAGCTGTTCAAAATTAATCTAATTCCTCTACAATGAAGCTCACAATATAGAAGAATTCTTGTTTATTTTTCAGAGGCCTTTGATGCAGTTCTTTGTTTCTACATTCAAATACAGCAGAAGTCTCCGACATAAATCTTGTTCAGATTTGACACACAAGCCAAACTCCCTTCTCGACACACATGAGAGGACTGGCCTTGATTATGCCTTGTTAGAATCGTCACTAAAATCCTTGGCAGTAGCCTCATCAAGCGGGTGACACTTGATTTCTCAAATAAATTATCTTTAGCTGTATGCAAAAAGTTATGGGAAGAGGAGAACAGGGAGAAAGAGAAGGTAAAAGTTCCCATCACCACAACTAAAGCACTGTCAGCTGTGTGCTGTCACAAACCCCACCTGCCATACTTTTCACTGCATCTTCTGTGGACAAATCTGCTGCTTTATAACCAAAGAGTCACTTCAGCTGTTTCTCAGGAATGTAACAAGACAGCATGTAACAAGACAGCAAAGGAAGTGCAAGACATTGTGCTGAGCAATGCTGAGCAACTGACTTGTTTTCAGTGCAAGGCCTGAAGATTCCAGGCAATCCCCTACATAAGGTAATAGCCCTTGACATTCTACTGCCAGAACAACAGAGGAGGTTTCAGCAGGGGCTTCCTTGTTGTAACAGTAAGCAAAGAAGTTGTGGCAGCCCACAATAGAACCACAGAATCACAGAACAGTTTGAATTGGGAAGGACCTTAAAGATCATCTAGTTCCAGCTGCCCTGCTACAGAACAGGGGCAACTCCCACTAGACCAGGTTACTCAATGCTCCAGCCAACCTGGCCTTGAACACTTCCAGGGATGGGGCATCCACAGCTTCTCTGGGCAACTTATTCCAGTGCCTCACCACCCTCACAGTAAAGAACTTCTTCCCTATATGAAACCAAACTATTCCCTCCTTCAGTTTTCCACCTTAGTGAGGAGGACTTACACACGGCTCAGAAACTATTAATGCCATATGACTTGAAATTTCTAAGATGAGTGCCTTGATTTGCACTTTGAAAGGTCATAAACTACTTAAGGCACCCAAAGCTGAAAACCAGAGTCTGAAGTTGCATGATGTGAATAAAGGAACCACGGTGTCACCCAGGATGTTTGCAACTGAAAAAGGACTTGGATCTGCATCTCCATAGCACCAGCAACTACCTGGAAGTACAATGGCTAGCCTTTGCTCTTGAAGAAGATCTCTAAAGTCATCAAGTCCAACCATTAACCTACCACTGCTGTAAACCCTAAACTTTCCAGATCCAGATGCAGACCCAGATGCCTCTGAAATTCTTCCAGGGATAGTGACGCTACCACCTCCCTGGGCAACTCATTCCAGTGCCTAACAGGGAAAAAGATTTTCCTAACATCTAATCTGAATCTCTCCTGTTTCAGTTTATGATCATTCCCTCTAGTCCCCTCACTGCAGGAATGGCAGGAGGGACCATCCCCCACCTCTCTACAACCCTCTTTCAGGTAGTTGTAGAGATCCATGAGGTCATCCCTGAGTTGCCTCTTCTCAAAGCTAAACAAACCCAATTCCCTCAGCCTTTCCTCATATGACACGTTTTCTAGACCTTTTATGAGGCTGGTTGCCCTTCACTGGACTTGCTCCATTGCCTCAAAGTCCTTTTTAAAGTGAGGGACCCAAAACTGAACACAGTAGTCGAGGTGTGGCCTCACCAATGCCAAGTACAGTTCTCTAGTTCTGCTGGCCACACTTCATTTACCACAGCTCTCTGGGCCTGGCTATTCAGGCAGCTCTTTACCCATCAAAGAGTACACCAATCCAAACCATGAGCAGCCAGTTTGTCTAGAAGTATGCCGTGGAAGACAGTGTCAAATGCCTTGCTGAAGTCCAGCTATATCACATCCACAGCCTTCTCTTCATCCACAAAGGGATTCACTTTGTTATAGAAGGAGATCAGATTGGTCAAGCAGAACCTTCGTTTCATAAATCCGTGTTAATTGGGTTTGATCCCCCGGTCTCCCTACATATGCTGTGTGATGGCACTCAGGATGATCTCCTCCATGACCCTGCCCAGAACTGAGGTTAGGCTTACAGGCCTGTAGTTCCCCAGATCCTCCTTCCAACCCTTCTTCTAGATAGGTGTCACATTTGCTCATTTCCAGTCAGCCAGAACTTCTCCAGTTATCCAGGACTGCTGGTAGATGATCGTAAGTGGTTTTGTGAGTTCTTTTAGAACAAAGATCAACCCAATTTTTTTTTGTAGTTTACCAAAATGAAAGGAAACCTTAAAATGAAAAGCTTTTCTGTTCAACTCCAATAGAACAAAGTGAGCAGTGGCAGTTGAAAAAACTGGTCACACCAAAACAAACAAAATCATCAGAGACTCAGTTTAAATCCTTCATTTCCTGACAAACAAAATACTTCATTCAGTCAAAATCCTTTCCACCTGAGCTAATGGGATCGATTCTGAGACCTGGTTCCAGCCTAGTTCTGACATATATGAAAGGACACAAAACCTGAAGACCTCGTTATAGATATATACTCTATTTGGAAACACAGAGACACCAAGGAAGCAAAGTATTATTATTGGATTCAAATTCTCATATGCACAGAATATATACCCTCTCATTAGGAAAGTGTCATGCACTGAGAGAGGACAAGTGTCTTCCACTGAATTTCCCTGGGTGCCTCCTGAAATCTCCAGATGTCCAGCTCTAAGGGGAAGAAAACCAAAGCTAGTTTTTAATTTCTGCCCAAGGCTGCTTCACAAGTTGCCTCTGTATTTCTGCTTTGCATTTCTTTAATTTTAGAACATGGTTAGTTTTGAATATATTGAAATACATATTTTTTAAGGCCCTACAGTTATTCATTGAATTTATGACTCAGGTTCAAGGTAAAGACAAGCTGCTTTCATTGTGTTTAGGTTAAAAAACCTGTGGTATCTAAAAATCTTTTATGTGTCCTATTGATTACAGCATTCTGTAGACTCTAATGAATACGTTGCACGGGGTCTCCAGAAACGTGAAGAAGGTGAGGATGGCCCTGTGGGCAAAGCACAGAGATCTCAGTCAGGAGAGAAGTGTGGGTCAGACTCTACTTTGGAGGGACCAGAGGAGGATAAGCACTGGCCCCATATTGTAAAGTCACAGTAAAAAGAACCTGCTGCCAGCAGATTTCCAGGCTGAATCTAAACACAAGATATCAGCATCACTCTCACTTTACAGACAGCATAATAGAAGCACTAAGAGGATGGATGGTATGTCCAAAGCAGCAATAAAAATGGGGTTTTCTGTATCCTAGTCCAGGCTGTAGATGCTCCTCCCAGGCTATACAAAAGACTTAATATGACTGGAAAAGACACAATTAATAACTGGATAGAGAGAAATCACTATTTACAAGCATGTCAGAAGCCCTGAGTTATACAGTAATTGAGTGTATTTATTTCTCTAAGACCATGTTATGCCTACTGTGGAGGCAAATGGAAGGATTTTAATAGAGGAATTTAAAGCGGAGGAAGTGAAGGGGAAAAGGCTTGCCACTGACGATAAAATAAAAATATGTCAATGTAAATAGACATCCCTTATTAGAAGCCTCCTATCTGTGTAGCTGAATGTCGTCTACTGATGAATGCAACTGGAAGGCAAAGGAAAAAAAAGAAGAAACCCTTGTCAACAGTCTCCAAACAATTCCAAATAAAGTAATCTGCTTTAAAATTATATTTTGGTCAATTCATGTTAACTACTGGATATGCATTGTTCAGAATAAATCATTTCTCAGTGGAATTACCTAATTGGAAAAGTCACAAAGCATTTTAATGGCAGAGTTTGTAAGTTATAAATAGATCGAAGGCATTTCTTCAAGTCCTGAGACATTTCATAGAATCATAGAAAGGTTTGGATTAGAATGGACCTTAAAGATCATCTAGTCTCAACCCTCTGCCATGGGCAGGGACACCTTCCACTAGATGAGGTTCCTCAAAGCCCCATTCAACCTGGCCTTGAACGCTTCCAGGGATGAGACATCCCTGACATGCCTGAAAGACACATGTGAAGAATGTCTGCCTTTGTGACACTCACCTACAGCATTCCAGAAGATAAATGACTTCCCTTTCCTACCTGATATCTGTTTTATGCAGGTTCTTGAATAAACAAGTTTATAAGATCCTTCAATAGCAATAAGCATATTGCATAAAGATCTGGCTCCCAATCATAGTGTATGGGAAACAACAGAGTACAGGTTCCACAGGTATTCAACTAGCCAACTGATGTCTAAAATCAGGATGCAGTAGTGGGAAAATGCATAAAGGAAACTTCAAGGGGAAGAACTTTATGTCTTTGCTTAACAGAAAAAATGCTTCTAAGACACTGAAGTGATTCTTTCTTGCTTTGTTTATCAGCCTAGCAAATACTAAAAAACAGAAGATGAAATACAGATTCTTCTGTGCTCAGCAGTAATCCTCTTTTTACTTCATCAACCAAGAAAGAACTTCCAGCTCTGCAACTCTCCTAAAACTACCATTGCTCCACACCACCAAACCCTCTCTGATAATGTCCTGGCATTGGTAATAAACATCAGGCACATCTTATCTGACTATAGCAATGTATTTCGAAAACACCTTCCAGCCAGAACTAAGCAAAAAATAATGTTCCTGTTGTGAAATAGTTTTTTTTCAGGGTAAAGCCCAAAACAAAGGTTTCTTCAAGAAAAATTAAAAAGAAAGGAAAAACAATAATAGGGTTACTCACACAGGAATAACCTGCAGACTGGCAATCAATGCAGATTGAGGTTAAAGGCTTTTTGTCTGAATCAAAGCAAGCAGGAACTCAAGACTTGAAATATCCACATGATAGAAACGTGCTTGAGCCATAAAGCTGCTTGTTACACCCTGGGGTTTAACAATAAAAAAGAAAAATCAAAATTTCTCCAGCTTTAAGCCAGTTTTCCAACAGAAATTGCAACAAAACTATCCTATTTTGATGGAAGTTTGGCATTTAGTTGAACCTGACAAAACAGTAAAATGGTTTCAGGCAAAATCAAAATATCAGTCTAAGAACCTCTACCAGGAGATCAGGAAAAAAAATGTAGCTCATCTGCCTAGGAAGAAGGACTCTCCTTTCACTGCTGATGATATAGAGTTCTAAAGAAATGCCTCACCTTTTTTTTTTTATCAGAAAAAGGCATTATAGTTACAAGCATATATAACAAAGCAAAATCAAAGAATCACATAATTGGTCATGCTGGACGAGACCAGAGTGGGTCACCCTGTCCAGCCTCCCTGCTCAAGCAGGGTCATCCTAGAGCACATGGCACAAGATTGCATCCAGATGGCTCTTGAGTATCTCCAGTGAGGGAGATTCCACACCTTATATGGGCAATCTGTTCCAGTGCTTGGTTACTAGCACAGTAAAGAAGTTCCTCCTCATATTCAGGTGAAACTTCCTGTGCATCGGTTTCTGCCCATTGCCTCTTGTCTAATTGGTTGGCACAACTGAGAAGAGCCTGGCTCCATCTTCTTGGCACCCTCTCCTTTAGATACTTATATACATATCACTCTTTCAGCCATCTCTTCTCAAGGCTTAACAGGCACAGCTCCTTCAGTCTTTCCTCGTAAGAGAGATGCTCAAGTCCCTTAATCATCTTTGTTGCCTTCCACTGGACTAAGGCAGAATGCGCCTGAACATAGAACAACAGAAGGTCACTTGAACAAGTCACAAAATTAATTACCCAGATCTCTCATTCATTAGGGCAGAGTTTCCTTACTGCTACAACAGCAGTAGACAATCTTGAAATTAGTGCACACAGACATGTGCACCTTCCACCCTCTCTAGCACAAACGAATTACCACTGTCATCACTCCTTTGTCATTATGTGAGAGCACAAACCCTTACAAAACCTATGTTCAGCTGCTAAAAAGAAAGACTAGATAAATGAAGCTAATTTGTTAAAACATAGTCTTAACTCAGTTTACTAAACCAGGCACCATACTTCTCTCTGCTTCCTTAGAGTGATGATTGGAACTTTCTAACCTACACAGCTCTTGACCTTAAACCTAATACGTTGCTGTGCCTCTGTACATGAAGTTGGGCAGGTTTGCTTACATTTGATAGTGCATCTCTGCTAAGAATGTAAGTTAGATGACCAATGCCAAGTACTGAAACCTGTCTGGATGCCAAACATGACTCATTTTAGCAAGCACCCTGTAAAACAACAGCAAGATGTTAGTGATATTTTAAATCAATTCTGAGCTTTTATGAGACAAATAATAGCTTGATTCCTGTTGTGGCTTTTTGTTTAGCTTTTTTTTAAAAGCTTCCATTCATACAAACCCTTCCAGCATTTACTTATTTGTAAAAGACCACAGCAGTTTAATGAATCTACAGGGATTTTTCCTTATATTCAAAGTGGATGTGAACATAAAGACATGTATTTTGATTCGTGTATCTACTTCTGTGAAAGCTACTTCTCACAGGCTTATTGTTTGGTCTCATGGTCTTGCTTGCTAGTTCCAGTGGTGGACTCAAAATGAGGAAAAGGTTTTGCAGCTTAACGTGCTAAAATTAAAATCTCAGTCTTGAAAGATTTATGTAACTTCTGCACATACAGAAATTAGCAAAATGTCTGATTTTGTCTCTGGTTTTGTAACAAAATCTGTACAAAAGTTGGTTGTGGTCATCAGCATGTTTCAAACTTGCAGTCCCAGAACCAGTTGCCTATATTTTATTTTCCTTTTACAGAACTGAAACTAATTCCAACTATCTGTCTAGTAGTAGAAAGCTTTAAGAAAAACAAACTCAGTGAGATACACTGGGGATACAAGGATAGGCCTGAAGTTCACCTGTAGCACAGACTGACTCTGCTGTCAGCTCCACTCCACTGACTGAAATCTGTAATTGCTGTCAGGTAGTTAGTTGCCAGAAACCAACTGTTAACTCCCCTTAGTTGTGTTTTAATGTGTGAAACTGTACAATCATGGCAGACACAAGGCACTACAGAAGCAATGAAGTAAAAGTTAAAGCCTGAATAATTCATGTTAGTAGTCTTTGAATAAATCTTATACACCTATCATAGTTTTTTAGAGGGAACAAGATATGTATAGCTCATTTGTCTGAGGTTTTTTCCCCGCACCTCAGTCTTACCAATATGGTAAGTAAGGATGTGTCTGTCAAAACAGGCTCTGACTGTAAATGGTGTTCTGACAAAACAGAAAATACAGCATGCTTCACAGTGAAAAATTCCACAAACCTAAATGTCGGTTTGTTTTCTCAGATGGCAGTACAGTCATTTTCTGAACAGCTTTGTTTAATAAGTTGTTGGTATTACTACTACTCTGATTTTCAAGCTGAAGCTTTAAGCAGCCAGAGGAGTTTACAATGCACTGCTATATCCTTCTTTTAGGAGCTGCTTAGGGAGCAGACCACAAACCACTACTGCTCTATTTTGGGACTTTGAGCAGTCTCAAGGTGTGGGCCTAAAGCATCCACTTCCAGTGGTCCACTTCCAGTGGTCTAAGCTTTGTAACAGCACAGACAGGGATAACTATGGTCTCATCTGCATCAGAGAGTCATGTCCATCTCAAGAATCTAAGTGCTCATGGAAGCAACATCATCACCTTACCTACTTGCCACAGCAGTCACGTAAGTACCCGAAGCAACTGTAACATTTAATATCCTAACTGATCTACACGTATTCTGTATCTATAGCTACATCTTGTTGCTAGCATAGTCAAAACAACTTCTTGCTCCATCCTACTTTTGCAGCCTCATAGTTACCCAAGCGGCATAGAAGCTCTGTGGTATCTGTTTTGCTGCTTCCACTGGAGCAAGAGGTGAAACCCAGTGTTGGCTGGCTGAGCTGTAATGACCGAGCAGCAGCCTCATGGCTAGCCTTCCTTCAGCCCTATATTCACAATGCAGAAGGATGGCAGCATAAATCCCTGTGATTCCAAATGACAGGACAGGGCAACTGCACATTGGGATAGCTGGAACACAATCCTGTTCCCTTACAAAAGCATCTCTGCTGAGGTTTACAGGCAAAGGTGGTGACAAAGGGCTCTCAGAGCAATAGGAATTCCTATTTCTCCTTCCTCTTTGAGAATGCAAATAGGAAAATTTCTCTCGGTCCAAATGAGAGTCTGAATGACCCCCACCTTAAAAAATACATTCAATTTTCTCATCTCCCCCTGAAATAGGAACTTAGATACAAATACATAAACAGAGAAACTAACTATTCAGAATTAGCTCACTAATGAGCTGCCTTGTGATTTTTTATGAAACACTGATCCAATGCCTCTCTGCAAAGGGAGAATAAACTTAACTCAAAATGTAGAACACCCAACTGCATCCAGTGTACAGAAAGACAAAGGTCCAATTCATCATGAAAAAGTTCTCTCAAAGATCAACAAGGGACAGTAGACCAAAAAATAATAATATTGGTATTTCAATAGTTGTCCACTAAAGACACTTTTTTGTTTCCATGGCAGTAGACAGTAGAGTTCAAAATGGTGCAATTTTCATGTTACTTACAAAAAAAAGAGAAAAAATCCATCACAGGGAGCAAAATTCAACCCGATAACCAAATGGAGGCACTTAGGACTCACCGAGCTGTCAACATATTAAAGCCACTGTGCGAGACATTGCTGATACTATGGCAGAAGTGAAGAAACATTTTTTCACCTCCTACACAGCTATGACATATCACTAAAAAAGAACTCAGTATGCCACAATCTATTGGACTCAGGACGTGAGTTGTGCCATTAGTCCTCTGGTGTCACATCTGAACAGCTCTGAAAAATAAACAGCAAACACCCAGATTGCTCCTATGTAATCACACACATCTACCTGGAAATCAATTGGAACAAACACTATTATACATTTAAACTCTTACATAATCAAAACCTAAATAGACTAAATAGAATAAAAATAAGTGGCAAATAGTTAAAGACTTTCTACATCAGGTCTCGATTGTTGTAGTTTGCGTCATCCTTGAGACAACTGATGGCGAAAAACACCTAAAAAAGAAGCAAAACTTTTTTGTTGCTTCACGCTCCCTAGCTAGTTTCCCCACTGTAATTAGGAACTGAAGTTAATCACACTACTTAGTTAAGTAAGAAGTCTAAATTTGAAGATACTGCTTCAAACAACTCCACTTATGTCCTGGATGGATACTAATACCAGGACAGAAATGATTAAAAGGAAAAGGAAAATTACATTGTCTTTGCAAGTCTGTTTAATTTAGAAGTACTAACACCTCTAGCCAGGTTGCTCAGGTGTATTCAACTTACGCTTTCCACATCTTAACTTGACTGAAATTTCTGAAAGTTTAGCCAAAATTTGCAGTGACTGCTTTTGGAAAAACAGCATCAGCAATTTACCACCAATACATTCCCCACAACTACTTATACTCAACCCTTATACTACTTATACCTAAACACTCAGTAGAAAAGAGTAGAAAACAGGCTGATCTTCCTTACATCCCTCCCTATATTTAGAACAAGTGCCAACTGTGAAAACCAAAATAACAATACCGTGTGAAGTTGGCAATGAGCTGACAAAATTATAGTTAAGAACCTCCAAGCATAAACATTTTTTTAGGATGAGATTCACAATATCCCTCATACTTCTGCCACTCAGGATGCTTAAAACATTTTTAACTCTTATTATTTGAGCTCTGAAAGTGGAGAGCTTTAGTAAATCAGATCCTGAATTGTTGACTGTTTGTCCATGACAAACTCTGAATCTGACCTGCTCACTGACATCCAATGACCTAGGAAGCTACCCCAGTAATTCAACAGAAATGTTTGCTTATGGTACCAGTTCATTTCAACCATTATGTTTGCAACATAAACCACTGGTAAACAGGGTGATGATTGATTGATTAATTGAATCATACTGAATGATAAGTGGCCCTGAGCTGTCTATTGTCTTAATATGGCTGAGATGTCCGCAGCCACTTGGTCATCACAATAATAAGACAGAAATGATTAATCATACCTTAGTTTAACCACAAGAAGATTAGTCAAGCTATTTCAGTAGCTTTTAACTTTATGGAAAACCTGATGTGTTCCTCTGTTGCTAACAGGAACACACTTTTGAGACAAAAACCAGTCTGAGAGTGCTGATATACCTATCTGGAAGTAGGGAACTAGAGTATGGCAAATGAGAATGGCTTAGTTTTTCTTTTTTTCTGTTGTTTGGAGTCAGTTATCTCTACGATTAGAGTCACTGTTTCCAAAAAAAGATGACTGCTTATTAGAAATATTCAGGGTTTTCTAAGTGTCATGGTTTGTATAAATCTGAGCCATCCACTCATTTTAATTGCTTTGTGTGCATTTTTTTCTCAGTTTACACAGAATTTACAAGAGAATAATTTTTATACAGCACAGTACATATAAATTTTACAAAGACTTCCATAATCATGTGAATTACATCAAAAGGTCTTGTTTTAGGGTAGTAACATCACAACCTCTCAGTTGCTTAGCACACACAGAAGTGCTAAAATGCTGCATTTCTTAGTTGTCCACAAATTGCAAATTTGGGGATATCTGGCCTTTAGAGCTGGAATTAAAACAGTTTTATTATTTTTTCCTTAGATATTGCCTCAAAAATCATTACTGAGGCTCTCTGGAAGCAGGTTTCTCATTTGTTTCAGCAAAAGTCTGTGGACACAGAAACTAGAATGACAGCTATTTCTACTTTGTCAAAAAATAAAATATAACTGGGAGCAATAATGAAGTGGGATTTATCAATCTCATGCCATTCATTAATCTCTGCACAAAACCATCTTGAGAGGGAAAAAACAAGGTAAATTAAAAGAAAAAGAAAAGGTTTTCAGAATTCAGACTGCTATTTTAAGCAAGCCAAAACTATGGAATAAGGAAGCTAAGTCTATGGAATTCATGTTTTAATTTTTGTGAAAAAGGTATAAATAATCTGTGCAGCAGACTCTGGAATTTGTGATAAATACAAAACTTGATTACCTAAATAAAGCTATTCATATGAAAACTATTACTTGCTTGTTAGTGAGAATTGATGATGATGAAGTGTATTGTTCACTATCAATAATTTCCTAATGAGTTCCTTAGGAGGAGAATACACATTTTCAAATCCTTAAAATATACACAAGCTAAGTTCAATAATACTTGCTAGAAGCAAAAAAAGCTTTGCTTTTCTTCAGGTTACCTATATCATCAGTGATCAGCCTCTCAATTTTTCAGCCCCAGGAACAGTTTTATATTAAAAAATTCTAAAGTATCCTGTGCTATTTTATAATTATTCTACTTCTTGGCACAGTCATGATCTCAAATAATTGATAAGAACTGAAAAATTGATAAGAATTGAAAAGGAACTGGTAGTGGTAGGAATCTATTACTAAGTTTTTGTGTCCTTACACAAGCAAAGGGGTAGACAACCATATTTAAGTCTTCATCTGGTAATCATACCTCAACTTGCTTGAGGGCAAGCACGGGCAAACTTCAGGACTTGTGCTGTAAGTATACCTCCAGGTACAAGCCTGACCAGACCAGTGGTAAGACAAGCCTTGCAGGGAACACAAGGGGAGAATTGCTAAATTCCAAAAGGCTGTAGAAAAGCCCTTCCTGCAATGCAAGTTTCTTTCTAGTGTTGTAGAAAGAGATTCAAGAGTTGATGGGATCTCATTCCTGTTGGCTTAAATAACACAGTTTAAAATGCTGTTGGGAACAAAATATTCACATTTCATGAGTCTTTGTTCTGATTACAAAGAAGGAACTGTTCTGATTACACAGCAAGAAAAGTTCAAGAAGAAAATAGAGCAATGAAGTTTAAGAGTTCATTTATTCAATAATCGCTGGTACACAGATTACAGTGGTAAATTTTTCAACTCATCAGAATTTCATATGAAGAGATACAAACTACTAATTAAGGTAGAGGTATTCAAGTCTCAGTTATACATAAACTACATAGATGAAAGTGAGAGGAGCATCTGCTTAAGCTGGAATATTCACAATGCATAAAGCAGTAAGTGTGTGAACAACTGAATGCTCAATAAATGTTGAAAGATTTTGGAACAGATATGAACTAAAATCCAAGAGTTTAGGTTACAAGGGACAGTGACTGAAAATATTCTTACTTCACCACATTTATGAACATACCCACTTGCTACAAAATTGTTCTTAAAAACAAAACGAAGGAGAAATAATCAAGGATTAAACCAAAACCAAATATAAAAACTTTTTTCTTTATATCCTAGCAAACAGACTGTTCATTATGAATTACCAATAAACTTCACACACACTGTTCTAATCACAAAAAAATAATTAAGTCTGTTTCTGTGTCAAAAACTGTTACAGACTTGGAAAGAAAATATAAGAATGATACTGAAACAGACTTCACTGTTTCATTATAGAAAATACTTCTAAAAGAAGAGCTCTAACATAATCTAAGCAGTATAGATATATAATGTTTTTACATAAGTAGGTATATATAAACCATACATTTACTACTTATGATCACAGAAGTCTGAAGTGAATAGCTTCCTTTCAAAGACATCCCTTGCTCACACTACAGGAAATGCAATAAAAGCCTAGCAAATTTGCTGAAAAAAAAAACCCCTAGCCATTGCTCTACTTTTAAATGGTAAGTAAGGAAGTGAGTCTCTCTAACACTCAGGGAGTGCAAATTCTCATCAAAACCAAACTAGAAATATCTATAATGCATTATTCCATTAAGGGAGACCCTGGTACCAGCTCCCACCTCTAGGCTCATTGTTCCACAATAATCTTCACTGCAAAGAAACCTGCTGACCTTTTCTTAAGCCTGACATATCTGCTGTGTGCTGAGTGACTTTGAAATTCAGTAACAAAAATGCCTTGAGGCTTGAAAAGTCCCTTTTCATTAGGACATGAAATTCCACTCATGTTTACCTGTACAATGAACCATTAAAAAATCCAGACTAATTTGAAAATCCTTCTTCTTTCTTTCTTTCTTTCTTTCTTTCTTTTTCTTTCTTTCTTTCATTCTTTCTTTCCTTCTTTCCTTTCTTTCCTTTCTTTTTCTTTCTCTCTCTCTCTCGTTTTTTAAAAAACCCCTGACAATAGTCTAGCACCCAAAACTAGATGTTTTCTGGAGCCAGTTTGCACAGTACTGAATGAGGAGCAGCAACAGCTATGTTTAGTGTCTTGGATACATCTTGGAGTTTGCAAAGTAAAGCAGAAAGTGTGGGCTAGGCAATGGAATTGACTTTTACATTTTTAAAAATTCAGTTCTACAGCGACAACAGGCTGTGTGCTTGTGTTCCATAAAGCTGAATTATTCTTATATGAAACAAAATGCTTGATTTAATATTTTAAGCAAATGCTGTGTTCTAGCATTTATTTATGCTGATTACTGCCAGTCAGCTGTCCAACCTTGGCTCAATTTACAGCAGCTTCAGAGCACAGTCACTCTGATGCCTTTCAAACTTTCCACACCTGGGCAAGGGATTAGAATCAGGACCAAAGATGTAGTTAAACTGTTGAATTTATTACATCCTAGGGACTATACTTTATATCCTAAAGAAAGGATATTCTTCACATCCTTATTTCAGTCAACTTTCTCTACCTTCATTTATGAAAATCTTACTGAACAACCAATATTATGTTTATTAGTTTCTACTCACCATTTTGAAAAATGGCAATGAAAACAACTCGGGATCTTGAAACCTTGAAGGAATAAGTTTTCTCCAATTTTTTTCAGCACAGTCCATCTATTTAAATTTTGTATCAACCTTTACCATTTACTTCGACCAATGTTATACTGTCTTTCCTTTGAAATACAAAAATTCTCCAACTTCTTTGGCTATATATTTATTTACAGAAACATAAATTTAAGTAATGCCACTTATTTCAGGATATGCTGACATCATCTATAGTTTATAACATAGAATCAGAACTTAAGAATCCTGGACTCTACTCCTGCTCATCTCTAACTTGATGCAATTATACATTGCTAAATCCTGGTATCAAAAGCAGTTAGTTTATTCCTTGGCACCAGGAAAGGGGATGTTTCTTCATTTTCCATCCCGTAAGAAAATATATTGGAAGATCTACACTTGATGTCAGTAGGTTATTTTATTTATATAACTGAAATGAAAAATTAAACCCCTAATGTATAGAAATGTTATGGTCCACAGTGCAATGAAAGCAGGTTGCTGATTTTTAATCATAATAAAAGAAATTTAGAGCGCTACTAATTTTCTCACCCTTTTCTACTGCGGAACATACTATTATATATTCTTTCTATTTTCACACCACAGAGTATAAGATCGGAATTAACACTAATAACTCCTGAGAACAAAAAAATGTACCAGTTCCAAAGGGTTTCAGAAAAAGCTGATGGCACAGTAAGAGCACATCCCACTGGAGTAGATCTTCCTGTCTGTCACTAACTCGTGTCTAAGGTAGAATGGAGTTTATGTATCATCAAGCAAGATAGACCTGTTTAATCCTTGTGAAAAATGGGGATCCACAGTTGTGTATCTTCAAATTTCAAAACTATACTTAGAGTCTAAATCAAAAGACTTCAACAGAAAATGTTCCTGGAATAAATTTTTTGAGTGTTAGTTCTATATTAAAATTAATTACTGCTATTCATAGGCTACTGACTTGAAAACTCAACATTCAAAATGAGTTTTAAGCACTGATTTCCATTTAATTCAAATTAGAACCTCAAAGATTTAAAAAATTACATTTGCTACTAGATTAGATATTGTTAAAGACAGAATTCTGTCTTTAAATACAGCATAGAAACCTGACCTCACCTATAAAGTTTCTATTGCTACATCACCATAAATCAGAAACCCCCTATCCTGCAATCTCCATTAACATTTTTATTAAGAGATAATTAAGCTCTAGAATACGTTTAATTGATACAATAACTGACATGCCTTACAAGAAACCCCGACTATTTGTGGACAGAAACTCCCTGAACTTTAGAGATCCAGAAGATTACTGAAGATTGAAAAGTTCATTTTCTAATGAAGAGTTAAATCACCAATTGCCAAGTGAAGATATTGAAAAGCAATGTTTGAATATTGGAATAGTGAAATCTGGGTTCCTCCAATTTCACATATCCTTCAGATTTACAAACTTTTTGAGGTAAATAAACATAATGCAAGGCTTATCAGGAAGAAAGAATTGACAAAAGAAAGAACCCTAAACAATACACACAGCACTTTATAGACAAAACAAGCAAGAAACTAAAGCCAAACCAGCTGCAGAGCCTTTGAGAAATTTCAAAGAAATCTTCACTTGCAATGAGCACCAAGCTTAGAATATTTAGAAAACATAAGTTAGAATACTTACTGCTCTCTAATGTTATCTGATTTCTACTTTTAGCACAATATTTTAAGATATGCAATGGGTATAGTTAAGCTTTTCTACTTGCTTTACATTAAAATAGTAGATGTTCTGAAATAACACTGGTACAGCACTACCTGTGCATTAAATGCCCACTATTCTATCATCCCTGTTTGGGAGATTTCTAAAAATCAATAGTCCCTAAAATCATGTTACCATTTTAAAGCCATTTTTCCTCATTTGCCCTCAATAACAACTCATTCATCACTTTTAGAGCCATCAAGACCAGTTCAGAATAAGAATTACATTTCATCCATTACTGCATTTCTTTCCAAAGCTTCCATTAACAAGCACAGGGCTTGTGTGAAATACTGAAGCCATGGGAAAGAAAACTTGACACTGAGTCTAGCAAATCACAGTTTCAAAAACATTTTTCAAATATGCCTAGAATATTTTACATGAGATATAGTATGTTTTCATGGTTTGTGATGATCATGCAGTCCTTTGAAGAGGTTAGTAGCAATGAAGGAAAAAATCTGAAAACTTATTTTCTTATATAGACTGTTAAGACTGTGTTTATAGTTCAAAAAGGACTGTGGGTTAACCAATTTCATTCAAAGAAAAGTAGTGGAAACCAAGCAACATCAGTTCACCACTCAGAAAAACACAGTTTTTCACCTAGGCAATGCAGGAGCAGTGAGCTTTAGTGAACTGTCAACAACTAATTCTGAGAACAGTCACACAGGAAAGCACAACTACAGGTTTTTGTCTGCTGAAACTCTGAATAAGCCAGATCATCCGAAGCTGGGGCTAACTAGTGGGGATTTGGTGAGGTTTCTTGAGCTTTGGGGAATGAGTCACACACACGTGCATAAATCTCCATTTCAGTTCCACTTCATTCCACAAGTAGGAGAACTAAAAACTACTTTTGACACTATGTATATTGGGAATTATCTTATATCTAAGACTATGAGCCACTCCCACATCTGCCAAAAAACATTAGCTGATATACTGAGGAATTTTCCAAAAATGCTTTCTTTGGAGAATTAAATTACCTTTGTAGATGCAGTAAAATCTAATAAGTGCATTTTCTGAACATGTTCCCTAGGTCTCTCTTTCTCATAAATATTAATGTACAAAATCAGAGGCCAAGTCATTCCAAAATTCATATACTCCATGTATAAATTTAGAAGTCTTAATGTGGTATTAGCACACAGAAACAGTAAACATCACACTTGGTTTTTAATACATTTAAATGTTGAGTATTTTCCAGTAGAATACTCTCAAGGGACCTAATTAACCACATGAAGATTTTTCAGATTAGCAAAGCAGCTAGATATGTAGATGAAAATACAGGCTAAGAAGTTTGAATTTGTGCTAGTGACAAGCATATGTTTTAATCTCTGCACTCTGCAGATGCATGAGGTGAAGAAATGGCATCTATTTTCTTCTCTTTATTGGGTAGCCCCAGGCTATATAAGGTTATTTCACATGAAGACAAAATTTTGTCTGTCAATTCTCCCAGTTGTGATTCTATTAACATAAATTAATGCATTATAACTATACAACCTTTAATCCAGGAAAGGATGATTCATAATTGACTGATGTCTGGCATCAGATTAGGCAAGATCTTGGCTTCATGGCTGTCTAGAAATTAATGACTGTGATTTCTTCATCAGATGACCGGTAAAGTAAAATAAAAAATGAAAAAAATTTGAAATATAACACTAAACAACATGAATCAAAGCTGTCCAGTAAATGAAAATGGTTTCATTCACTCAGTAGATTATCAGACAAGTCTCCCACAGAAATCACTTTGCCAGTTTAATTCATTAATCAAAGTTGTAGAAAAGCTGTTTAAAACTACTATGGTATCTATCATTTGGGTCAATATACAAGTAAATACAAATATTACTCTTGAGTCTGAATGAGCTCCTGGATGTATATTTAATGGTACTCTTCCTAAATGTTCATCTCCCAAAGCACACTTTTGCTGATATCTTAGTATGCCCCTCAAGGAAGGACCATGAACAGAAAATTTGTCACAATGACAGGAAAAAAAAATCAGCAGGGTATGCACAAGACTTTAGCACTTTATGAATTCATAATAACTGAATTTGTTCTCAAACAAATCCCACTGACCAAGAACAGTGCTAACTCTTAAAGAAGAGTTTAAAAATAAATATTTTTTTAAAGTTTGCTAACAAGGTGGTATGTATGCATATGATGTGTATATCTATTTATCTCATTCACTTACACATGTATGTATAAGAGTAAATATGTTTTTTTCATTTAAAAAGCAGCATCGCTAGTTTTTTGCTGCCTGTTTCAAAGATGGGGAGACAGCTATTGTTCATATGTAAGTACAAAGCAAAACATCTTTTTATTCCATGAAAAACAGTCAAGCTTTTACTGCTCTACATAACAAATATTTTACATATACTTCTCACTGAACTGTACGAGAAAGCTACAGATGGTTTGTCACATCTCGATTAGCTCATTTTTCACAATGCTCTTGTGACACTCTGTACCATTTACACAAAGTTTATTTGTCAAAATCCCATAGCACCTTTCTGACAACAGATGTTTTGATATTCATCCTATTTTGCTTGGTAAAGACTTATTTTAATGGGTTTGACAGTACGATTTCAGTGACAAATTCACTGGTAATTTAACTCAGTTTAGGGAAACTAAAAGAGACTTTCATTTTGTAACTCTTATAATGTATTTTTAAAACAATCAGCCTTATAAAATGTGGGGGGGTTTCTTCCCAAGTGATTACTCATTCTAAATTATTCTGCATAAGATGTTTAAGTAATGACTTCTGCTTGATTGCCCCTTCAGTTCCTCTCTTGAACAGCATGCAACTTTGAATCCACAGGTACTCCATGTATCACTTCGTGCACAGAGAATATACATAGTAAAACGTATGGTAGCATTTTTTGTTCAACAGGAATTCTGATGGATGCGCAGTAATTCTGAGACCTTGACATAAGTCAATGGATAAATATCGCCATATCTCAACATGAAGGATTCTTAGAGAAAATAAATTCGTGGGTCTGACGTTGCAGACCTTACTGTGAATTGCTCTTGTTCTGATTATTCTCACTGGAATCAGTATCTGTATCAGTGGTACAGGTTAAGGGTGGGGTTATATTCTAATACAGTTCTCTTATTCAAGAATGTCATAACGTGCCTTATGAAAAATGAATGAAAAAAGGATGAATTCACAAGCCTGTTTAAAGCCCCTTCTTACCTCAGAAAATGTTTGGCATCTCAGTGCTGTGAGATACTCAACTCCTCCTCAAATTGTAATAGAGTCAAATACAGAGGTTTTCCCTAAGACTACACAGGTAGTCGAGAACAATCCCTCAGTTAGCAAATCCCCCTAAACTTGTTTTCACAAGTAAGCATCACATATATAAATCCACCACCATAAACTAAATGCTCTACTCTTCTTTTTAAGCACACACACACAGACTGCCTAAAAAAAGCCACCATAGATTTTGCCACTGACATGTTCTTGCTCATCTTCCCTGTATCACTGTGCTGTCTAAAAATGGCAGGAATTGGGTTGCATTAGGAATGACAATAAATAATTTTACTGTAAGAATGCTATGCAAAAATAAAATTGCATGGATTTTGTTGAATTATGCTATTTCGAGTATGAGGTGAGGAAAAGAGGCAAAAAGCATCAATCAGGACAGATCACTGATTATCTTCTTAAAATTATCTTCCAACCCAACCTAAAGAGAAGCTGTAGTATACATGCCAAACCACAACACATGGTGGCATTCCCTAATGTAACAGAGAGGGGTTTGCATTTTATCACTGACTGGTAGGTATTAGCCACGTTTCAAGTGATAATGAACATTTTCACCCTTCGTGATATAATTCTTTTGTTCTAAAGCTACCTGTTTCTGGAGGATGAGTACAAAGTAAATCATCACAATTTCTGTTGAATAGCACAAAATAAAATCAAAAAAAAAGATAAGTCATCGCAATAACATTTGACTCCTTATATTTCTAGGGTTCTAATATAAAGTAATGGATAGAATGCAATCACCACGGTACCAGTTTTAGTCATCTCCACTGAGTGCTGACCATCTACCCGGAGTAAGAACTGCCTGCAGAACCTGTTGGTCTTCACGGCGAGGCCCTGGCAGGGGATGGGCAACAGGCAGGAGGATCTGCACCCACAGGGATGCAGAGCTGCTCTCCCACAGCTTTCACCGCTCACTGCCCGCCTGGG
>NW_008679689.1:59961-64228 GCF_000695815.1 Acanthisitta chloris | reverse complement strand
CGGTGCGGGCTCCGCGGTCCGGGGCGCCGCGGCGTGGCGTGCCGAAACCCGCGCTGCCCGGTGGATTTCTCCGAAGAAGCGTTTCTTCCACGCTGCCCGTCACCCCACGCGCTCGCGTGTCGCTGCGTTCTTCCCTCCCTCTGTCGCGGAGCTCGATTTAAAACAAGCAGTCTCAGTTCTTTGAGGAAGAAAATCGCTACTTCTGCGTTATCCGGGCGGATAGTTAATCCGGTAGTTAATTAGCAGTTGCACAAAATGACATGTCAAAGTCGTTTAATTACAAGCCTAACCTTTTATTTTAAGGAGGAGAGTTGGTAGTTTTGTTCCACATTTGCAGCGTTTTGTACATCCAATTATGTCTTGGTGAAATTTAGAAAGAAAAGGGCTGGCAAAATGCAAAGTTGGATTTTTATATGGCACTCTTAGAATTCAAAACTGTGCTTATTAAAATCTTCTGCTTTGTTTCTTTATTTTCACAAACTTGTTATTTTATGGTCATAGTGGTAATAGTGGTAATATGTGCTGTGCTTTTAATGTTGTACTGGAGATGTAAACATCAACAAGTTGCTCCATGAAAAAATTATGAAAAAGCTGGTTGCTGTTTCTCTCCTTGGAAATTAAGCCTTGATGTATTAGCCTAATCTTTTAAGTCTTTTCCAGTAATAATCATGATTCCTCCAATGAAAAAGTATCTTTGAAATTCCGTGTTTCCTGAATGTCATAACATATTTCTTTTTATGTTATTTGCAGAGTGAAACCCTTTTTGATTTGCGTATGGTTACATCATGGCTTCACTGAAGACAAATCATACTACCACGAGTAACTTTGGAGTGGATTATCTCTTGCAGATCGTGTGACGAATAAGTGTCCAGCTCATCCAAATGGACAAATAGTTGATGTGTCAGAGACTCGTTTAAAAGTCAAGATTTGATTTCATGTAACTGAATTACATCTGGGAATTATAATTCTGATATGTGTGTAAATGTGAAGAGAGCAGTTCCTAGTGTTTGCCTCTGTACAGCCTCTCTACCTCATGTCCTTAGGTGCAAAGACTCTCCCAGCTTGCCTGGTGTGTGGCATTAAATGCTACATAGCCTTGTTTTTGCAAACCTTTGCTGCTTCAAGCAAGAAAAAACTACTGTGTACCATGGGGTTGACTGAGGTCCTCAAGAAGATGGCTTAGTGTGAGTGGTATGCTGAAAACATCATTCTCCTTGCAGATCTTCAGCATGACATACTGCCTTCAGGTTGGGTGCTCACTGTTGCGTGGTCTGCTATTCTTTGAGCTGTATAGCATTTTCACAGATGTCCTGCTATCATTACAGAAATATTTTATAAGCCATACAGTGAGTGCAGCAATACACAGGAAGACTCCAGTCATTCAGAAATAGAGATCTGGATATAACTTAGTGTATGCTGGTAGTTGATGGCCTTCCCTGTTTGTCTATGGAAGATACAGGTTTACTGGAGGGAACAAAAGTAGTCTTTGTCCCCTGCAATATCACAGCTCCATGAGCATCTGCACCTGGCTTTGTGATGTGGATGCAACTTTCTATCTTGGATGTACCTAGCTCTTTGTACACACAAGGGTTTGGATTCCAAAACAGAACTTGCTGTAAAATAATTTTTATGGTTTCAATTAAATGAAAATGCATGAGTAAGTAAGTGCATGAGTCTGATAATCCACAGATTTGGGTGGAATCTCCAGAAAAGGAGGTAAACTCTTCTCCTTCCTTACAGGAACTCTATTTAAGAAAACAGCAAGTAACTACTGGATACTAGAAGAAGGTCTGTGAGATCCATGGGAGACATCTGCACTGAGGTTTAGTGCCTTTGCAGCAGCCATAGCCTTGCAAAGGCTTGCTTCGTGTGGGGCTGGGAAAGTATCTGGGGGGATCTGCAGTGTGTATAGTATATTATAGAGTCACTTTATTCATACAAGCAAGTTACAAGCCAGAATAAGCCTGTACAGCAGAGCAGAATAAAATTGTGGGTTTCCATTGGAAACATGCACACTTGGGAAAACAGCAGTCCCACTGTGCTAGTGGAGCTAGTGTATTATAGGAGCAAAGCACCTAAGATGGTCAAAGGTTTAGGAAGAGTGCTGAATTTTATAGGGAATATGTTCTGGCTCTTGTAACCATAAGTCCGTCATCAAGGAGGGAAATGCATTAACATTTGATTTGTTTCCTTGTGTGACCCTCAGTCTTCTTTGGTTTTTGCAATATGTGTTTGAGTTGAACTTCTTCAGCTTTGGGGTAGTCAGGAAGCTGCAGACAGCAGGTGGATAAGAGAGTGGACAATGCTGGGAAGCGCGGAGAGGAGTGTGAAAGGAAAGCTGACATTGCCACCTCAGTTAAGCAAGTTCCCATAGTCAAGAACAGTCTCAAAGGGTGCTCTGCTCCTGTACTGCTCTCAGAACCAGTCTATATAACTACTGCTCAGTAAAATAGAATATATATATTTATATATATGTATTTGAATTCAGTGGCATTTCACTGGATATGAAGGTTTGTTGCAGATTTCTCATTTATGATAGTGGGACATGCCATCATAGTGTGGATATTCTATGAAACAGTCTGTTTGTGTTTCTGCAAGGAACTGTAAAGTGTCAAGTGGTATACGGTATTAAATATTATGCATAATAGTTCTATTACTGCTAATTGTCTTTAGAGAAGTCTCCAAGTCTCCATGCTTTTTCTACCCATAACTGGTGAATATTATTGCTTGTCTAGTGATGTTCCCTTGAGAAAGGCTGGAAAAGATTGCCAAGAAGATAAGTGAACCACCTTAAAATATGATGCAAGTAACAAGAAATGGCATTGTATTACCTTTCCTTTTGGGAATTGTGATGGATATTGGGGCTCCCAAGACATTCCAGCATCAATTCACCTGTTAATGCATTTTGACTTACCAAAAATGGCTAAGTGAATCCATCCTTTGTTTTGGACCCTTTGGAATAATTAATTTACCCTGTTGGTTATAGAGTGTAAAGTCAACTTACAAGAGAAAATAAAGAACAAAAAGGACTTTCTGGAGTACACTAATATGAATTTAGTGTGGTTTTTGTTCCTTTTTCTTTTTGCCTTAAAGACAATATAGCCTCCATTTCTAAATGAATTCTTGAAGCTTTGGGATTACTAATTCACCCTCAGGTCTTAAATCAATTGGACTTTTGCCTCCAGCTACTCTGGTGAAGTATGTGAAGTGACGGTGTGTCTACAATGTGCAACCTAATCTAATAAAGAAAAGGAAAACCTCATGGGTAGAGAAAGCAGCAAGTACATATCAGGGGATAGCACCCTGCCTTAGGATCAATCGCAAAAATATTTTCTTCACTGTGTGCTGCCATCAAAGACGTTGACTGCTCATAAGACCACTACATGCCTGAACTAACAGTAAGTGAAGGAGGTATGCTTGTGACTATACTGTGGAAGTGCAGAGCAAGGATGTGTGTCACTGTCTTCAGAGGAGTTGTACAGATGAGAGAGTATGCATCCTTTGGGAATAACTTAAATAGGTATGTGGTTGAATCACTCTGGTCCACGTGAGTGTATTATCTGTATCTAAGGCATAAATTGGCCTGTTTTTTTTTTTTTTTTTTTTTTTTTGCAAGGTTTCTCTGCAAATTATGTGAAGGTTTATATTTCTGGTGAAAGTGCTACTCGTATCCACATTCTGTTTTGTCTGCAGCTTTAGAAACAAAAAAAGAGGGAAAAATCCCAAACACATACACAACAGTAATAAAGCACTTTTCCTGTGTTATTCTTAGGACATCTAACAAACAGTGAATTAAGATTCACGAGGGAATCTCCCTTACCCTTCCCAACACCATCATCTGTGCTGTAAAAAAGAAACAGAGAGAAATTAAGCCTTGCTGGTGATTTTAATACAATTTTTTACAATTTTTTAAATTATTAGTGGTATGAGAAACTTTTAGTTATATAACATATATAGCTTCTAGCCTCCTCTGAAGGAGACTAGAAAATACTTGTCTCCTTTGGGTGTATTCTTCACAAAGGTTAAACAATAGTTGCAATTTTTGATCTGCCAGCATCAATTGGAATTTGCTGCTGGTTTCTGTGAGGACAGGATTTCCTCCTCTGTGCTACAGATTAGTTGATTTTCCTTGTATGATCATTCACTAATGGGTTTCCCCTGTTTGTGGGGATGTAATGTATAATATGAGCACAAATGCATTTTATTTTGCCTTACAGTGTTGGACGACATTACAATAGTTATGTTAGGAACAGAACTTCAAAGTATT
>NW_008679689.1:59692-59944 GCF_000695815.1 Acanthisitta chloris | reverse complement strand
ACTCATGTTCATGTTTCATTGGTGATACTGTGCAGTGCATAAACTTGCAAGTCATAGAATCATAGAATCATTTAGGCTGAAAGAGACCTTTAAGACTATCGAGTCCAACCATTAACCTGACACTCTGCTCTAATACCTAAGTCCTTAAACATATCTTCCAGCACCAGATCCAGATGCCTCTTAAACGCTTTCAGGAATGGTGACTCCACCTCTTTCCTGATTAACATATTCCAGTGACCGACCACCCTAACA
>NW_008679689.1:52924-59674 GCF_000695815.1 Acanthisitta chloris | reverse complement strand
CCTAACAGTGCAAATTTTTTGGTAATATCTATAAGACAGTAGAAAAATATATAATAAAAATTATAAATAAATAAATAAATAGAATAATGAATTGTAAGCCATGCTTTCGAACCGAAACTTATACTATCATGTTTGGGTTTTACAAGTAATATATGATAAAACCTTAGATGTGAAAAATGAGCCTCCATTTCTGTCAGATGTGGCACAGAATGTGGCTTCAACATACAGCCTTACCAATTTTATAACTGTGTGGCTGCTTGCACTTTTTATGTTGATCTTTAGAAATCAGATACTCTTTAGAATATCATACCCTGCTGTGACATCAGTTCCATATGCTTAGTAATAAACCAAATAGAAATTGATCTTGCTGGTACCACAAGAATTATTTTAAGTATACATAGGCAGAACTGTATTCTGATCAGGTTCTCCTGTGAGCAAATCTATTAGTGTGAACATATATAACTGCATTTGGTAATATGAACCTTAATTAAAATTCCACCAGAAGTGAATGTTTGTTAAATTTTCCAGTGGAAAAAGAGAAATTCAAAGTTTATTTGCTTTTCTTTAATGTATATTGATTAATGGTGTATATGCTCACCTTTGTGGAAGTACACATGCATATGCGTGGGAAATCTGACATTTGTGTTCCAAAACACTTAATATAGTAAGTGGAGAAGGATATTAATATTTGTGTTCTTCTTTACAAATGCTGAGAAATGATGGGGGATGTGTTAAAAATAAGGAATGTGATTAATTAAATGGGTTAAAACTTCAAATTGTTGCGTTGTGCCTGTAAAGCATAGGAAATAGAATGGGAGTTAAAAGATTTGCAAGCTTGGAATGGGCCGTGATGTTCTTGCATGATAGCAGAGAAGTTTTTGACCAGATGCTGAAATGGTGAGGGTGTCACTGCAGATGTGTAACAAGAAATACTAGTTTCCTTCCACATGGACTTGTGAGCAGATGATCTGGAACATCTTGGGAATGGCCAGATTTGGAGGATAATATGGAAACAGAATACAGTCTATTAGCCTGAATAAAGAAATTTCTTAATATATTCTTGATTCACATGAAAGTTAACAAATGTTGCAGAAAACCAGTGTACCTCTATAAAAGTGTAAGCAACAGAGAACCATGCTGAGGAAGTTCTCCGTGTTCTGTGCACAGAGGCTGTGGCACTTGATGGTTGAAAGAAGAGTAAACTAAGGACAAGGGGAGAGAGCTGCCCTGGTCTCATCAGTTACTTGGACTAACAGTGGGTCCTGTTTTCCATGTCCACAGCTATTGCAAAAAATGATCTGTTGTCACACTCTGCATTGCCTACTCATGTTTTAATGCAAATACCATTTTTCATCCCTAAGGGTATTGTAAACTCTTGCCATTTTCATTCATTAGCCCTTCCTCTTCCCCATATGTTTAAGCTTCACAGTCCTTTTTTTGGATACAGTCGTTAAGGAGGAAGTGGAATATTCGACAGGCAAATGGTCAAACTCTTTGGTGCAGGTGGTGTTTGGCAAGAAGTGGTAGACAGATTTACAAACTGAGGAAATGCAGTATGACAGCACTCGCTTAATTTTTTAATTGCATTGAAATTGATAGTACTAGTGCCTTTGCATTTGTGTGCACGATGATATTGTTCTACATGCTGAAATATTGCTAGATTTTGCTTATAAGGGAATTACTTCTGTGAAATGAAATGATGCCATGAAATACAGTTTCTATATCTATTTCAATTATACATGTGTATAATATAATATGTCTGTCTATAGCAATACATAGACTCTAACTTTGCAGACTGAAAATCAACTTTCTTAGGTCTGGGTTATCTGAGGACATACCTGGATAGGATAGATATAAATATATTCTATTCTTGTAAGGTCAATTGTTTCATTGTTACAATTGATTTCAAAAGGAAAAGGAGTATTTCTTGATTAGGTTTTTTTTTCACAATGACCTCTACTGTAAACCTTATTAAAAGTATACTGATGTCTTGTTTCTGCATGCCTAGTTCCCTTCTAATTTTCAGACAGAATTTAGTTACTCTGTTAATTTTGTTTCTGTTTTATTTCTGAGACTGATATTTGTGTTCAGTGACTATGCCTGACGTTCTTCCCTGTCCTCTCTTAGCCCCCTTTTTTTCCAAGCTGTACTAGCTAAACTCTTTTTGGCACTTTGTTGGTGACACTAACCATTGTGTTATGGATCATCAGCCCCTCTCCCAGTTTGAATCTGCCTTTTCAGGGCTTGACTGAGCAGAGAGGTGCTCCAGGGTGCAAAGTGCTCCACAGGAGATCTCATCCAAGCCTCCTATGCTGACATTAAGCTGACATTGTTACTTCTCCCTGCTAGAAATACCTTGGCTGACACCCTTAGTGCCCTTTTTCTGGCTGCATCAGATGGTGTCATGGACTCTGCTGTACACATTCACCTACCCTAAGTATTTAACTTGAGGTACAAGTTTATCTGTGTAATTAAAGGGAAGAGATGGACAGTTCTGCGCTGCCATTCACAGATATTTAGGCAATTTCTTTTATTTAATTTATTATGATTCTGTAAGTGTATGTCAGTTGTCTATTAGGTGTGCTATCCAACTTCATATCCTTAATTTTGTTAACCCCCTTCCTAATTTCTGTGGCTAGAATGTTGATGATGATATATAAGATTGGTGATGATATTATGTGATTAGTCTGATGGCTGATCACCTCTTAGTAACCTTCTTTATCCTAATGTGTGCTTTTCACCATTACTCCTCATGTTCCCTTTAAGGTATCTGTTACCCAACATTTGCTACTGAAGTAATAGTTTCCCATGGTGGAATCCAGCCAGATGCTTTACTGAGTGCCATGTGAACTAGATCTAGCTAGTTAGTTGAAAACCAGATGACTCATTGAAAGAAAGACGGAAGTTAGCTGGGCACAATCTAATTCTGGTAAATCCACATTGTGTTTTCTCCCATTTTGCAAGCACATACGAAGAATGTGAAGTCTTCTATTCTGTATTTGCCCTAAGACTTGTGCATTATCGAAATGAAGACTAGAGGTGACTGGTCGAGCAGTTTGAGAAACTTCTCCCATTGTCTTCCTTAAGTACAAACAAATGTTCATTCTGTTCTCCTATAGCACATGTCTTAGGATAGAGTGTCTATGCCATTGCAAGATCTTTCAAGTTTCACTTCTTCACTTCGAAAATTCTTGATCTGTTTCCTTTTTTTTCCCCTATAACCATCCTATGCTTGACTGCATGGTCATTGTTCCGTTTAAAAGTGAGTCAAGTACTAATTTAGTTATAGACCTATACCTAGAGGATCTTTAATCTTAGTATCATATTCAATACATGTTTAATGGACTTTTTTTTTTAATACAATTTGATGAGTATATGAAGGAATTCCAAACTCTTCAACTCTCTAGTTTTCTGATTTTTAAAGGATTTGATCTTTTACAATAGAGAACTTAATTCTGTGGATAATTTCATTTGATTAAAGGAAGTTGGCTCATGTTGATTCAAATCAGATCTTATCAGATCTGATGTGAAAAGGTTAATGGAAAACAAAACTCATCTGCGATGGTGTTGGTTCATTGGCTTCTTGGTGAAGATACACCCACCACTCATACTGAAGTAGCTAGAACTGACAGTGATCACTAGTATTTTTATTCTCTGTATGGGAAGTTCATGTGATGTTACACTGTGCTGACACACCTTTCCCCCATGTAACGCTGCAGAGCTGTGCCTATGCAGTAGCCTGTATCAGACTTCCACTCTCTCACATCAGAGCCCTTCTTTTCCAACTTATTTTGATCTCTATTTTTTTCTGAAGTCTATCACATCATTAATATGCCAAACTACTGCCCTGCCATAACCATTATTTCATTTTACCTGAATACTTTAATATATAGGCAAGTACCCTTTTAAAGCTGTGTTTTTGTCATGATTGCTATTTTACCATTTTATCATGATCTTTGCAGTTAGCATTAGTCATTTAAGTGGCAATACAACATAGCATCTCCTGATACAAGAAGACAAATCCTATTTGCATATAATGAGTGATTCCCTAGGCTTTTCAACTGCAGATGCCTCGTCTGGTTTTTGTAAAGATTATTGCTATGAAGGTACTGAATAGCAGCTTAGGAGATCTAGGTTCAATTTATGGTTTGACTTTGTAGATTTTTTCAAATGTTCTTGTGCAGCTCGGTTTTTCTGTGCTTTGCCCAGTAAAATTGAGGTTGAAATGTTTCCCTGTGTCAGAAAACATTTTCAGGGAGTGTACTTGTCAATATTTGGCAAAGGCTCAAGTAATGTAGTGGTAAATACTGTGGAAATAGAGACTATGGCCTGTGAGACATCCTCAAGTGACTGGATGGTTGAATCTTCAGAATAGTAGTTAGTACACTGGCAGATTTTTGTTTTTTTTAAAATTTAACTTTAGGAAAAATTTAAAATATATCAACCATTTTTTGCAATAAACGCTATCCATACGTTTCCCGATAGTTATTATTATTGGGGTTTTTGTACTTTTTTTTGGGAAATATGCACAATTATTGAAATTTTAAATATATATTGATTTATGTAAAAAGTAATCACTGTCACCTAGAGAAGATATTTTGTTAATAGTTTCTGTTGTGAGATACTGCTTTCAGACTGTTCTCGTTGCTATTTAGTGATTTAACCAGGATTGCTCGCTTTTGTGTTTCTTAGCATGTGGTTGAAGAAAACTGCAGTATTTTGGACATTCATTCTGAGAATATGAAGAGCTTTGCTTCTATGCTTCTGAGTTTAGACTGTGTGATTTGCCATTTGTCATTGTGCCTTTTGAGTTGTTCACTGTCACATAAAGCACACCTTTCCCCAAGTGATAGTATTAAAATAATGAGACTCAGGTTTGTATAGCTGTGATTTTGCTACAGTTGGAATGGTCAATGCAACTGTGTCCCCGTAACATAAAAATTATTTAAAAATAGGGAAGAAACAAAGCCAGTAATGAACGATGATAGAGAAGTAAGACATACTGCAGAAAAAGACACAGAAAGAACTGTATTTAATGGAGGACTCAGGAGAATTACAGTTACAGACTATAAATAACTGCAGAGATATTAGTATAAATGAAAGAAGGGAATTACCCACATTCTCAGAAGAAAGAAAGACAAGGTGCAATGGCCTGAAGCTGAAACGAAAATTCTGTGTCATTTAAGAGAGTGTTTCTTACAATGAGAGTAATTGTGCGGTGAACTAGAGGGCAGTGCAGTGGCACTGCAAGAATTACAGTTACAGACTATAAATAACTGCAGAGATATTAGTATAAATGAAAGAAGGGAATTACCCACATTCTCAGAAGAAAGAAAGACAAGGTGCAATGGCCTGAAGCTGAAACGAAAATTCTGTGTCATTTAAGAGAGTGTTTCTTACAATGAGAGTAATTGTGCGGTGAACTAGAGGGCAGTGCAGTGGCACTGCAGACGGACTACTGATGAGCATTCATCAAAGTGGAGCTGGACAGATTAGGAGATGCAGACAAGCTTTTCCAGCTGCTAGTTATTTCAAGAGCTTACAAAAGTCAATCTGTTTCTCTGCATCATCCTCATAAATCCTTCCACATCTGCCAGGCATGTTGTTCCAATGGCCTGTCCTACTGAAATGCATCTTTGCAGCCAGGATCATGAGTCCCAAGTGGCTTCAGTGAGATAGGGGGTCTATCTTGTCTCATTTTCCTTTGAAATTCAGTGTGTTTTTTGCTCTGGTTTTCCCAGCATGCCACATCTCTCTCACACTGTTGTTTACACAACAAGTAAGTTCTCACTATCATCTTTATAGTCATGTTCAAGTGCACTGCTTATCTTATGTGTAAGCGTCACTGGTGCTGGTGTCAAAGACCCTCTTCAGTTAAGAGAGAAAGTCGAAGGTATGTCTTGTTCTGACATTTCAGCTATAGGCAGTGGTTGAAGCTAGCATGCAAAATGGTCCAGTATGACCCCAACCTGTTTCCTCTTCCTTCATGTGTTACTCCATTTGTTGCTATGTTAGCGACACTGTCTTTTTATTACTAATTCCAGCAGGTGAATACAGCTATAGTGATTATCTAAGTTTTACTTGGGTTATTCTGAGAAAAAAAAAAAAGAAGAGGGTCATGGTTTACTTGTATTTGGCTTGGATATGGCATAAGCCCTTGTTGTGTTAACACATTCCAGGGAAAAATGCAAAAAAAGAAAAATTCATGGGAAAATTCTGGCATCCTTTGTCCTCTCATGTTAGGAATTAGAAATTCTAGGTCCTCAACAGTGCAAATAGACAAGAACAACCACCTCTGTTTTATCTTTGATGGTTTTGCTAGGTAGTAATTCTCGTGATGGGAAAAAGCAGGAAATGCTTGTTTCAAAGAGTGCAAGTTCCCCGGGTCTTGCATGTCACGCACTGATCTGCAAGTTATCTATGGGTGTTGCAGAGAAACTGGTACTTTGTAGTTAGCTCTTGTTTTTCATGGTTATTACACTGCTCTGAATGAGTAACAAGCAGTGAAGACTTCTTTCTTTTAACCTGAAAGTTATCTCCAAATAAGGGGCCACAGTGGAAAACTGCAACCTGGGAATGAGACTATTTAACTGCAAAATGAGAATGTTACCAGGTTTGTTGCTGAATGGTGCTCTTCAGCTGCAGCTGTAAGGCCCATCTGTATGATTAAGATCAGAGAAAGATTCAGTCCTTTATCAGTAGGCTGTGAGCGGCTCTGGGATCTGCTCTTTGTTATTTATTTTTCAGGGA
>NW_008679689.1:52510-52799 GCF_000695815.1 Acanthisitta chloris | reverse complement strand
GAAGGCAATTGCCATGTTAAGCTGTCCTGGTTGTTTATCCACTTCTTGCTGCCTCACTGCACCGTGGAGTCCCTAGCCCTGTTTGATTTGTTTTCACTTCTCAATACACTTATTGTCTCAGAAGGTGGTTCTGGGCTAGTGATCCCCAAGAGAAGTGCACCTGGGGGATGAAAGACTTTGGCCTGAAAAAGCATAAGCACCCAAATCTTCACAGACGCCTGGAGGCTTGTCAAACTGGAGAATTTTTATGTTTCAGGGAAAACCACCACCACCCTACACCACACTGCCC
>NW_008679689.1:38208-52462 GCF_000695815.1 Acanthisitta chloris | reverse complement strand
CTGTGTCAAATGGAATGGCACTTTCTAACTGAGCTCCTGTCTAATCTTTGCGGGATCTGAGTTTCAGCCTTTTTAAAGGAAATGTCAATATGATCATTTTCTGTACAGTTTTTGGTGTACTTTCCCCCATTAGTTCAATTTGAATCCAGATTCTTCAATAAAGTCAATACATATGTATTTTACATTGGGGTATAAATTCTATATTTGGACCTAAAGTAGGAGCATCTGGCTACTCAGTCTGAAAGTTAAGGAGTTTTTGCGTGTTGCACTGCAGGCTTCTGCTTCTGTCAACATGTCTGGTTTATTGCTTTTCACCCCTGTGTAACTATGAGCAGCAACAATTCTCACAGCAGCATCTTGCCAAAGGCATGCTTGGCAGCTGCCTGGGTATAGCTAGCTGCTGTGTTTCTTCTTTTAGTATGGCTATAAATGCAGCAACAGACTTTCTTCCCAGGCTTCAATTTTGACTAGGGATGTTACGATATTTAGCTTTGCATTAGCAGCTGTGGAAAGGCTTATATGGTCACTCAGCTAATTAGTTTCACTCTTATTTTTGAAGAGTTTACTAATAGTTCAGGCCATTATTTTAACAAAAAGCATTTATAATATCCATGAATTGAAACAGTCTGTCACTGTTGCAGACATATGTTGGTAAGAAACTGTATATCTGCCTACACAGAGGAAGTATGTAACACTGTCTATAATTCGGAGAAAAGTCATCTCAAGCAAAAAGAAAGCTTTGAAAAGAAATATTTGTAAAGGCACAACAAATAGCTGCTCCTTAAATAAACCTAAATTATAGTGATGTAAATCATCAGAGAATTGTCTTACCACTAGGACAGAGTTAACTCTTATTTTTGATTACCTTATAGCTGTTTTCATAATTATGAATTATTATTAATCATTAATCTTTATCACAGTAGTAAATAAAATCATAAACTCTTCACTTTTTTATGTCATCCAATGAGACTTTTATCATACTTGGGGATGAGGAAAAACTGATATTTGCATTTGCCTTTGTGAATTGGCATCTGGCTAAGTGCAGCTGGAGGTAAATAGTGTAAGGCAGACAGAGAAAATCTGGGCTAGAAGTGCCCTTCCAGAGTCATCTGATCCAGCTGCTGCCTCTAGGGAAAGCTGATGTTGCTCTTGACATAGGAAAAAACATGTTTTTAAAGGTCTCCAGAAGTGGAGACTCTGGGGGGTTTTTCTACAACAACAGGACATAATTGGCTCTTCAGTTTGTTATCTACAGTTTTCCTTCTGATATTTAAGATGCAATAAGCCTTATAGGGAGGAAGTTAACAGTGTGTTAAGGGTGCTACAGTTGTCTTATGTTTTGGATGAGATTGAGAGGCTGTGAGGGTATCTTTGCAAGTTTAAATTACATAGTTTTATTCTTGGTTAAACAGGCCAGATGCTTACAGCCGCTTGTCTAATGTGTGAAGAAATTTTCAAGGGCTCTTTAGCAGATGTCAAAACTTTAATTACAGCTGTTGTGTGAGGCACAAGCAATCCTAAGATTATACAAAAATTCACCTTATAAATTGATCTAAATGTGACTTGGTAAAAACGTAGGAGAAGTCAAAGGATCCTAGTCCTATGAATAAAATGCTTAGTGTACACACTGCCAACTGGGCTCTTTGCTTGTAGCAGTCATGACGCAGGTGGGTGATGAAATCTACTCTCTGCTGGACAGAGGGCAGAAAGCAGAGAGCAGTATGGCAGCCAGCAGTTTGTTCCCTTTGCCATGTACACAGGCTGTGAGGCCCATTTCCTTGCTTGTCCCACTCCAGCCTCCAACTCTGCTGTGGTGGAACAAGCCAGACACCTCCCAGGCTCCTGCCCCTGCCCTCTGTCTGTTTCCAAGGCAAAGTTTTCCATTACATGGTACTTTTGCGCTTGTGGATTCCAGAGCAGTAGCAAAGTCAAGTGACAGCCACTCCTGTATTAGCGGCCTCTGTGAGCTCTAGACAATTATTTTTGCATGAGCTATGCACATGGTAGCAGACGGAGTCTTGTATTGCAATTCCTTACTGCACTGGGCCACAGGGCAGAGAGCTCGCACAGTATACAAACATCTTGCTTCCTTCTCAGTTCCACCTTTTCCATTTAGTAGCTGCAACATGTTCACACATAAAGGCAAGATTTCTGCCATTGAAACATGAGCATTTCAAACTCTGTGTGCAGAGGCAATGTGGTAAAACTGCATTCACGGCCAAATCCATTTCTGCATAAATGTCTGCCCTGTTATCTTTTCCAGTGGTGAGCCTCACCCTTCTGATTTGAAAGGTCAGACTGGGTTGGTTTTTACAGAGCTTGCCTCACCAGAAAGATGTCTGAGGTTATAGTCTTCAGTGTTAATATCAGAAGTAAATACTTATTTGAGCACTTGCTGATGTAGAATGTATTCTTTCTTTCCACTCTCATTTGTTAGATGCCTTGCCATAAAAGGTATAGCATTTTCCTTTCACCTAAATTCTCTGATTTGAGTAGTTATCAGCAGTACAATTTCAAAGGAAAGCTCATGGTATGAGAACAATACCTCCATTATGACCTACTAACATTGTGATCTAATTAGAGTTTAAAGAAAGACCTACATGTTAACATCCAGTGCAATAGAATTTTTATGGTACAGAAGGAGCTAACTCTGACAGAAGGTCAGAGTATTTGTGTTTCAGGTATTTGTGTTCCAATATTATTTACATTGCCATTTCTAACTGGTACAATGTTTCAGTTGAATTAATATTTGTCATCTTAGACAAGCTTTGCTTTATTTAGTTTTTATTATTTTTGTAGCTATTTTTCATTTTATTAGTTATTTTATTTTTATTAGTTTTTATTTAGTTGTTTGGGGGTTTTCTTTTGGTTTTGTTATTTAAATGTTAAAAAGCTTGAAAAAATATGATGTTGAAAACACCTTGTTAATTAAGGAATAGTTCCTTATCTGGAACCAGAATTGTGTTTTGAAACACTAAAGACACAGAGGAGCATTAATTTACTCGTAATGGCCTAGATTAAGGATGCTGTTGTAACTGCAGTGATCAGTCATGGCCTACATCAGAAACTGAGCTGCTCACAATCTCTAATGTATTTCCCATCAAGGCAGTGACAGGAGGTGGGATGTTCTGTTACCCCTGCTTTACAGGCTGAGGGAGCTCAAGGCACAAGAGATTAAACAACCTTCCCAATGTCATGGCCAGACCTCTGCGACAAAGCAAAGAGTTTGGGTAGCAGTAGTTTAAGATCCTTTTCCTCTGAGTGATACAGCTAGAGTAGTGAAAAGAGCTGGTGCATGTTCCCATATGAGCTAGATTACCTGAACTGCATACTAAAGACATGGCCACAAATTAATTTTTTTCTAATGCAGTATGCTCTACTGGTATAACATGTAACCAAGTTACATTAGCATGAATTTCTTACCATCAAATGCAGCAAAACTACAAATCTTGCAGGAACAGGAAAGGTGGCTTATGTGTACATTTAGGATCAGCTCTTGCCCTCCTTGGAGGTTCTGTGAATCCCTTTGTTCTTGTAGTGGGCTCTTCAGTGTGCTTGGAATTCACTGTTCCTGTCTAAGACATTTCCTACAGGCGTATTTAAGTGAGTTAGGGTAAAGATACCTAAGGGGAGTTTAAAGAATTGTGTTTGTGTTGCTGGTTTTAACTTTCACTACAAGCAGTTATGTTTCTGAGTCATGTAGGCAGTTTTAAAACATTTCTTGCTCATTCTAATGAAAGTCTGAATCCTGGTCCTCGAGACAGATCTCAGATATGTTTACAGTGGGACAGCTGGTACTTTCTTTCATTCCCAGAGAGGAAAAATAGTTTTTTGCCATTGGATTTTGTGCAACTGCTGTTTCCTTCACTGCAAGCAAGCTGTATACAGCCATTAACTTCAATAGCTTAATTAATTTGAAAGTATCGGATTTCATTGTGCCACTTGATATGCTTAAATAGAATTTTTGGATGCCAATAGACTTTTTTCAGCTGTTCAAAGACACATCAATCTTGGTGCCTTTTTAATAGTCTTTCTTATACAGTGTCCACCTTGTGAATCACGCTTCCTAATTTCCTTTGAAATAAGATATTATGAATACCAAGAGACATAATGACAAATAATACAGGCAATTTATAATAAAAATGAAGCAACTGCTTGTGACCAACTACATATGAAATTAAATAGGTCCTAGCTGGCCTCTCAATATTAGGTAGATGTTATACAGCAAAGGCAAAGAATTATTTCATAACTTAGTCAGCAAATCTTTGAATTTCTTTTTGAGCTCTTGCATGTGTTAATTATACATGCTTACATCTCAAAGGAAAATTCAACATTCATCCGGTATGCAGATATTTGCCAGACACACCTAAGTTGTCAGAGTAACTGCCTAGCATATATGGTGTGCCTCTACCCCACTTGAAATACCATATTTTGACTTCTATCTGACTTACACAATTGTGGGCCTAATTCTCTCTCCCTTTCCTGTGCTGATTTTTAGGTTTCTCGTTCCTGGTGGAAGTACTGTCTAACATCTTATTACAGCTGCCATTTTCTGCTCTGTGCTTTATATAATCTATTACTCTTATGTATAGACAGAGCATGATCTTGATTTTCAGTTTGTTTTTCTACACTTACTTTGCATTCTCTTTGCATAACCTTTCATGTTTTCATATATATATGGAGCTTTAGCGCATTCAGCTTTTTCAATAGTCTTACAGAGGAGAGAAAAAGAGTGTGAGGGGAATGGAAAGGGCAGAGTTAAGTTTCAGTTCTATTCATAAAATAATGCAATTAATAAAAATATCTGATCTTGTGTCAATGCTGGTGTGGTAAAGAATTGCAAGAGCTCAGCTGAAGTAGGAACTCAGCTGAAGTAGGAACTCAGCTGAAGTAAGAACTAAGTAAAACCAATAATGACCAAGTTAGAAAATATATTAGCCTTTATTTGTGTTGACCAGTGGTTGAAGTAATGTGAATTAAAACACTTGTTAACTGTATTGCATGGTCAAAAATTCTTGAAAAAAAAGCTTAACTGAGCAGGACTTTCATAGTGCATAGGTTTCTTGAATAAGAAATATGGCCAAACTTTAGCTTTTTGAGACATAGCAGTTACAAAAGTGGAAGACACATCCTGGTGCCTCATATGCCATATGCTCATATGCCAGGTAATTACAGGAATATTCCTCAAACCATATGGAAATGGGTGGTTCCTGCAACAAGGGACAGTCAAGTTGATCCTATGATTTATTAGGGATAAACCATGCCAGAAGATGACTGGATAGCTTGTACAATGCAGAAGGTTTCCATTGTCTCTTAAGGAAAGATTAGGTGAAACGCAGTGCATGTATGTTGAAACCTAGAATAGAGGCTTTGCAGATACTCAGTTCTATCAGGGTAGGGACTAGATGATCCCTAAGGTTCATTCAAACCCCTTAACAAACTATGAACTTTGCAGATCTTCTGGAAAGAAGCTGTAGCCTGCAGTCTGATGACACTGTGAATGTCCCCGTGTCTGTTTTCACTCATGCACGAATGCCCTCTGCATATGTGTTCAGCTGCCTGAACACCAGCCAGCTCCAGTTCAAAAGCACATTTGTGAAGCCCAGCCCAGATCGCTCTGCCTCTGCACACAGTTTATTAGATTGGGCACAGTGTCACCCTAACAAGGTCACAAGGTTTTCAGTTTGACGCTGGCTGGAGGCCCATTAGTTTGGTGTCAGGCAAAGGGAGCTCCTATGTGCTTCATTGTAACTTGTTTATCTGCACCCCAGAAGAGCTTAGAAGGGTCCTAGAACTGGATAAGCAGTAACACTGAGGTTAAGAAAAATTAATAGCATGCTCTGGAGCTCTTTTACTAAGCAAGCAAACTTGTATATTGCTTGTGGACTGGGTCATTCAAATACTTTTAGAGATCATGAAAAGGATGGCTAGAGGCTTTTACTTAAAGGCAGGTTAACACATACTTAAGGTACAGCTGTGCCAACCTTGTCCAGTGTAGGGCTCGCAGGCACACCTGACCTGCAGGACAGTTTTGTCTACTTGCAGCTCTCCAGCTGCTTAATCAGCTGCAGGGCAGGCTGCTCCAAAAGAGATAGTGCTGTGTCTGCTGTTGTGCTTGACCATTCATCCCCATAGCTTCCCATTGCAAGCATGAGTTTTCTGCAGCCACACGGAGAACGGGGCTTATGGACCAACTGGCTAAATCCCAGTCATTTCACCGCTGCTGGTTTTCAGCTGAGGAACTTCCCAGTTTCAGTCCCTCTGCGTGCCATATGAGTGATGGCACTGGCATGAGAGGTCAAAGTGGTTGTGGGTAGGGACAACGGGGCAAAAACACTCCTCTCAGTGCAGCACCAATTTTCACCATGCTGCCTCTACAACCATCCCTGCACTCTTTTAGTATGCCTGTATGGCTCAACATCAAATTACTCAGCCCCTCCTGATACACATCATAGCTCAGCTGTGGTGGGCACTGCTCCTGAGTTCCATTCTGGCTTGCACTGGATCCTAGAATTGATTTGCAACAAATAGGAATAACTGAAATCTAAGCTTAAGTGCCACCACTGTTTATCTCTACAGTATCTCCATGTTACTACTTTTATGTATACATACTTAATTTTATGAAACTAATGTGTTGAGAGGTTTTTGGCCGAATGTTGCTTTTCCTGTTCTGAGGTCCTGAAAGCTAGGTTAGACCCGTAACAGAAACTGGAGTTTCAGTAACATGGTATCAGAGAGAGAAATCTTTCGCATGGAAGTGACCTTCATATTTCCCAGATGTAGTAGTATGAAAAAATGGGGTTTTTTTCAGATCATCTGAAAAAAATTAAAAAATGGAGTGTATCAGAGAATGGAGTGTTAAGATACAGCATTGCAGAAGAAGGTGGAAGACTGACTAATGGGAAGCTGTTCCACATGTTCCAGCTTTCATGCCTCATCAGTGCCTTTTCTGATAGCCTTATGCTTTGATGTATACCGATTGGTGGAAGTCGAAGATGAGGAAGTATAAAATAATTTGATCTTGTTTTGAGGGACAGTCTGTCAAAAGCAGGCACAGGCCTAATGATGAACTGCTATTATAACATTTTAGTAGCTGGGAAAAATACTCTAGTCTCTAATGTAGGATAATCTGCTAAACATGCAATGACAGGCATTTTAGGCACAGTGTATGGTTACTTTCACAGTTTTGCTGTGGAATAGTATTTAGTTCTTCAGTAAGAGGTATCCCTTGAGGAGTAGAGGTGAAGTAAGACTAGAATTCACATAGTTTTAAGTTACATGTATTTCTATAAATAGAGTGCCTATTAAAGTGAAAAAATAGAGCAACTATTAAATCTGCCATGGATTTCAGTGGAAAGAGAAGTAGGTCATAGGTCTGTATAGAAACTCAAGAAAAATAATGAAATTTTATGCATGGAAGTACTTGCACTGTAGCCCAGATTCTCCATCAGGTTTTGTACTGTTCTTTTTCCACATAGATTTGAGTTCCTGCAGTGACTCTTGCTCAAAAAGGCATGATTAGCCTGATGTTCTGGATATTGACTTGTCTCCGGAGGCAACTTTTTTCAGCTCATATTATTTATGTCTTACCCATAAGCACAGATATTGTTTAGTAAGTAACCCTCACCAATAAGGTTACCTTATATCATTGCAGCACAGTGAAGGTGGTAAGAGACGTGTTTAAATCCTGTCAAATTATATTTACAAATTTAACATTATCAAGGTCATGTTGCCAGCTCAGTGCAGGAGTGCCAGAGAGACCGAGGACTCTTGCCTACACCTGCATCAGTGGAGACGGAGCAGAATTAGCAGCTGACCACCGTGACTAGGGTATTGAATAAACAAAGAACCAGATGTTAAGCTGACACACATCAAATCCAGACAATGTTTATCAGACAGTGAAGAGGACTTCCATCATTTTCCATGTGCTGCATTCTGGCAGAGGCATCCTTTGCAAAGCAAAACTTGATTTTGCTTTGCACAGAGTCCAGTTTTTCTGCTTACTTAGGTGACTCTTTATCATTACATCTGGATCAATAAATAACCAAGAAATATTTTGTGTTGCAACCAGAAAAACAGCTTCTATTTGTTGTACATACAGCCTACAAACAAATGAAAATGGACTAAGAGCTGAAACAGTGATATATTCTCCACTAGCTGAGAATGTTCTGTTTTGGCTAAGACTATTTGAAGTCATTAAAGTCTATTATGAAATTTGAAAACAGACTAGTTTTTACAGAATTTTTAAAATTTACACAGTTCTGGTGATCACATACAGATGCAACTGCTGTGGTATCCTGGTAGAAAAGGGCTATTTATAATTAAAGTAATATATGCCTAACATTCCAGATTGCCAGAAGGCTTCACAGAAAAATCAGTATTTTGAAATATTACCTAGGATATAATATTGTAAACATAAAGACAAAAGCAGTGTTAAATACTGCTGGAAATTTAAGATCGTGTAGCTTGGCATTCTGGATCAGGTTATTGATCCCAGTCATCATTAGCAGTTATAGAAGTTATTATAGTTTTAAAAGATAGCTGCTGTTGTCTGCACCTAACCAATTGTTCAACAGGAGTACATCATGAAGCAAATTTCTTCCGTAACTGATTGATCCATTTATGCCAGTAAATGAGATTTAATTATCCTTATCTTGCTGTTTGTATTAATAATTGGGAGTTTTCAATTTTCTTATATCTGTACTGTATAGCAGACACATGCTGACTGAAATATATTGGTAGGAGAAAAATAAATGTAGAGCAACCTATCTTGAGTGCTGTTGTTTAATATCTAGACATGAAGATAAACACATGACAAATGTGTGGGGTCTATTTCAGTCGTATCTGATGCCTCTTGCAGAATTTTTAGCAATATGTGAAATCTTCAACCCAGATCCTGAGCATTAGGCTGTATTCAACAGAGCAGCCAAGAGGTTAACAGAACACTGACCCTCTCCCCAACCCTTGCAAGTACACAAGAATATGAGATGTTCTCTCATTCAGACTTGTAAGTTCACAATGTGTTTCCTTTGCTGCAGTCAGATTCCTAGACTTTAAATGGCTCAGAAGCTGTGGATATTTTAGCAAAGTTAGGTCTGTTGTACCAAACATGCCATTTGGTTTCTCTAACCACAGAAATGTAGTAGACTATGGGGAAAATATGAAAAAATAATGATGGAAACAAGGCAATGGAAGCTCTCTTTGGTGTTTGAAGATGCAGGTGCTACCTGTTTGGCAGAGTGTAGCCTGTTTTTTGATGCTTAGCTTTAATTAAGGTCTGAAATTTCCTGTATCCCACTTGTCTATTATCTGTGATTTTAAATTTGCTAAGTTCCGACAGGCAGAATTTTGCAGAGTTTACTGCAACGTAGATTTTCCCTTTGCCCAAAGAGTTTGCTGTTGTCTTGCTGTGGACTATGTCAGAGAAGAACCTTCTGCCTACTCTTTCCAAGTCCAGGGCTGGTGTGACTCCTCTGCTAGGTGCAACATGGTGACAATCTCCAGAAACCCCATGTGTTTCAGAGGAAGGAAACCGTCTTTCCAGGTTCAGATTCCCATCAAATGTCACAAAGAAGCTTCCCAGTAGCCCATTTGTCAAGAAGTGATGGACTTTTCTGTTGCGGTGTAGGATCTAAGATATGTTCTCATGGCAGTTACATAGTTTCTGTTGATCTAGGAACATTATCCATGTGTATTGTCATTTCAGTAGCTGATATCTTGCTTTACCGTTGTAGTGACAATGGCTGAGATGGAGTTAACTTTCCTCCTAGTAACCCATACAGTGCTATGCTTTGCATCTGTGGTTCTCCAGGGTTGATAACACACCAGTGATACCACTCCAGCGTTTTGGCTATTGCTGAGCAGCACTTGCACGATGTCAAGGCTTTCTCTGCAAACCACCTCCTCCACCTCCTAAGGCCAGTAGGCTGGGAATGGGGAGAGGTTGGGACCCAACTGGAGCAGCAGATGCAAACTGACCACAGGGATGTTCCATACCATATGGCATCATGTTTAGCAATAAAAGCTGAGAGAAAAGAGGAGGATGTAGGGACATTTCTTGTTATGGCATTTGTCTTCCCAAGCAATCATTATGGGTGCCGAGGCCCTGCTTTCCAGGAAGTGACTGGACATCTGTCTGCTGATGGGAAGTAGTGAGTAAATTTCGCTTCTTGCTTTGCTTCCTGGTGCAGCTTTTGCTTTTCTTACTAAACTACCTTTATCTCTACCCAGGTGTTTTTTCATCTCACTTTTGTCCACTCTCCTGTTGATGATGGAGAGTGAGAAAGCAATTAGGTGAGTGCCTGGCAGCCAGCTGTTGTCAATGTAGCATCATTGCCTTATGTAAGACTGTATTTTAAGGTGGGACCAACGTGACCAACAGTCTCAATGAGCATATATGGCATGCTTAGTTGCACAAAGTTCAGATCATCTTCCTGATGTAGATACTCAGGCACCAGGGTTGCTTTTGTTCACTTAGAATGTCAGTACAGGACTAACTTTATTTCAGTGTGAAGCCCATCTGCCAAGACTACATTTACAAAGAAATGCTACTTTTTCAGTAGATGGTGATCTATGGTTTACAAACGAAAAGATTAAAGATTTGACATACATTTAAGACAGTATCATTTCCATTTTTTCCCTTCTGTAGGTCAAGTTTTCACAGTGATTTGAAGGCTCAGGAGCTGTTGGCACAGTAGATAATCAGGTGGGTTGCTTATTCTGTTACCAGCAGATGAGATTATGTCAGTATGAAACTCAGCTTTAGATGGTATTTTCTGTAAAGGGAACTGTGAAATGATGGTATTTCCTGTAAGGAAATGTGAAAGTCCAGAAGAAGGGTATGGGGAATCATCCAGAAGGAAAAATTAATTTGAGGTGAGTAAGAATTGTTTCTCTCATTTGTTGCAGGAAGGATAATGCATGAGAAAGCCAGGTAAAATGTTGGTGGATGTTATGAATAAATGCAACTCTCTAGACAGTCCTTTCTTGAACAGTACAGTCCTGATTCACTCAACCATATAAAATTATAATTAGTCATGTCCCAGACTCAGCACAGCTTGCTGAATAGACAGTTTATATAAGATCCCTGTAGCAGACTTAGGAGTCACAGCATAAGAAATGAACGCTAGTATAAGAAATCAAACAGTTTTTCCAATAAGAAGCTGTAGCATGGCTAAAGTCTTGAGGTCAAAATCAGCTCTATGTAGATGAAAGAGCTATACTGTTTCAAGCTACAACTCAGATTATTGCTTTGTGTGAAAATGACACTGGTGCACCCTGCACAAAAGCTACTGCAACCACTAAATGATGCAGCAGGAAATTCAACCTCACAGCACTTAGTGGAAGCCTTGCCATGCCTTTGACAGGATAATAACTTTATCAATCACTATGGCTAGCATAAACTTGTGAAGCAAGGGAGTGACATCACTTTTAGATCAGCCCACAGGGAATGAGTGTGCATGCAGCCAACTTTTGCGGGTGCCACAGACAGTGATATGCAGTTACATCTTGTAAAACTGACAGGAAGAAACCTCCTGCTTTACGATGAACAGGTGGTAAGATTTTGTAGCTCAATGTTTGTGAGCCTCCAAACTGCATCATGAAACCTTTGCCTGTAAAAAGCACATTTTGGAACATTTTCCCAGCTTGTTAAGTATCAGAGCTGGATACTTGGCTGGAAAGACACTTCTTACTTGGAAGCTTTCTTTGACATTTCTTGAGGAAATTTGTGATGAGGACATTTAAAAATCAAAGCATTTGAAGGAGTGGCTTAACATTTTTCCTGACTGAATGGGTAAATAATACTGCAAAGCCATGCTCATGTCTACAGTCACAAATCTTCCTGTTCTTCTTTTATGAAGCACCTTACACTGGGAACCATGTGCTGGAGTAGAGCTGATGTGTGTTATGATAATACAAATAGTAAATACAGGAATGAATAATCAGCAGCAGATGGGATCTTCACACAGCTTTTGCTGAGTAGCCTGTAGAAACATCACCCCAGTGCAGGAAGCCACACAACAAGGGATGAGGGAGCAGTCAGGACTCTTATAATTGAAATTAACTGTATGTTGTTTCAATTAATTGTTCCAATTAGTCTCTCTTTCTATTCAGTTATGCCTTTCTGTAACAGTGTCATCTGGGATGCTGTGAGAAATTGAAAATGCCCTAATGGTCAGATGCTCATCAATTAAAGAACTTTCTAATTAGCTCCCTGAGAAGAATTTATTGTAAGAATGAAAAATTTTATAGGTAGCATGGGTTGAAAGTTGCTAATGAAAGCTGCTAATTTTCCTCTCAGCAATAGCATTATTTCTGTGGCCAAAATTAATTTTTAAAACCCCTTAATAGAAAAGACAATAAGGAAATAGCTCATTTGTTTCTATCTAGTGAAGACTTATTCTTGTGATCTATCTTTCACAATGATTTAGTACCTAGGGTGCAAACAACACGACAGCTCTAAATCACTGTTTCAGAAAAAAAAAATTCATCCAAATTCAAACCACCAAAGCTACTTTTTATGAAGTCAGATCATGAGGTACTCTTTCAGTTCTTCAGTCAATGAGAGTGCTGATAAATACTGGCTATAAGTGAATGGGTTCTAGACCTGGTTATAGTATTTTCTGAGTTTATATAATTTTTTTAAATGGGAAACTGATGTCTAAGATGCAGTTTCAAATGTTTCTTTTATTTTTCACCAGTATTTACTTGCACTGGAAGTTCACGCAGTACTGGGAACAGTTTCTAGCACTTGTTTTCCCTAAGGCTGTAAACACAAAAGGACAGAAAACTGTGCCTAAAATCATGGCCTAACAGATGCTTTCTGCCACAGCCTGTAACCATCTCCAAATCCAAGTGTATCGTACTGCTTTGATATGCTAAGATTCAAGGAGACCAGTTTTTCAAATAGAATTCTAAGTGTAGCACATAGTCCACACCTTAATCCAGACCTCCAAAGCCTACACACTAAGCAAAGGTTTTTCATTTAAGAGTTTTCCACAAATGGAGCTATTCATGACTATGTCTAGGGTTAAGCTGTGCCTAAGTATAGCTTGTGAGTGGTTGCATCTTCCTGTATGACTTTCAGACAGCAGAGCTGCTCGGGAAGATGTGGGGTTTCTGCTTATCCTCCATTAGGAGTCCTGAGAGAGATCTCCAAAGTTATATAGTTGTGATGTTGCTTCAGCTGTGATAATCCAAAGAAACTTTGTCACATAGTGGTGCCAACATATAGATTAGCCATCCTATCTATACGCTTTATTATATGCTATGAACAGATAGCACATGACAGCTTCATCAGCTGCTTTCATCTTTAGTAGCAATATTTGAGCAACAGGACTTAACCCAAGTCTTAGTCTTTCTCTCTCATTTCTGGGCTTTGCCCGAGAGAATAACTTTACAGCAATCACCACAGAATTGAGTATGGGGTTAATTCTTCTCCTTCTCTCTCTCTCTCAGCATATATGTGTGTATATGAATTGATACACACATGCATAAATATATATACGCACATAATTATACTTTCATTAAGTTATAAAACAACTTCCACTGCAGCCTTAGCTTATGATTTCCATGTGAAAAATCTGCAGTTAACCAGAATGCTGGACGAAGTGAGGCTCATAACGTCTCCATTCTAAACCTTGTTTAGCAAAGTTTTCTGATGCTTTTGGAACTTCTTAGTAAAAATAGGTTAAATACCACCTGAAACAGTCCATTTTAGCATATACCAAATTAAACAGCTTTTCCACAGCATTTAAATGGTCATAAATTTAGTTTTTTGCATGCCTCTATACTTAACAATATGATTCATTCAATAACTAACCTCTATCATTGGCACAGCAGAACCTTCAAAATCAGCTTTTTGTAGATTAGCCATTAAATAAAATACTTTTATAGGTGGCTTTTGTACTTCTACCATGTGTTGTTTAAATGCTTGTACCTTCTTATTCATTTGGGTGAAAAGAATTGAGCAAAGCACCCTCCCTGTAAAGTGCTCAGAAGCTGTAATTTGCTCCAAGTCCTGTCATACTGGTGAATAGATTTACGTAACCAACAGTGATTTATACAGAAATGAACCCCATCTGCATTTCTTCTGATTTATGCCACTTTGATGTGTTATTGAAGGAGCAAGGAGGAACACTACATTAGAACAAAGCACTGTTTGGCAAATGATAAATCATGGTTTCTCCAAAGCCAGTCATGCATTTCTCTGTTTACAGAGTATTCCTGGAGTGACAGTACAATGGCCCTGTCC
>NW_008679689.1:23453-38163 GCF_000695815.1 Acanthisitta chloris | reverse complement strand
TGCCTCTTTTATGCTGGCTTTAGCAGCTATGTGGCTGTGTTGTGAAAATGAAGATTTCCTTTCACTTTTGGATAAATGTTAGCAACATTAGTGAACATTCCACATTGCTTTGGTTTATACTGATTGTGAAACGCACCACTAGATGGGATGGTGAGGAAAAAAGAAGGGTCTGTCAATACTGTAAGCCCATATTTGCAGTGTCCTTCATCTCCTGTTCTGCATGGGAAAAGAGGACCAGCCAAAAGTAAATCAGTCAGAAAGGTACATGAATTGCCTAAGGTTATTAGGGCATGCTGTTGCTCTCTGCTTCCTTCTCCATTTCTAACACCTCACTTGATTGAATTGCTGGTGATATGTGTGTTTCCTGATAGCACTTTTCAAGTGTCCTTTTTCTCCGTGTTCATTCTATGTATATTGGCTCTTCCTTCTTTTTCTTGATATTGACCTCCTTAAATTCCTACTGTGTCTATAGCTTCCATTTCCAGCTGATTCTACCACTTAAACCAGCAAGCATTGCTCTCAATAGCTGCTGATGAGCTGTGAGGACATTCTATCCAAACAGCTCTCAAAGAACAGCAGAGGGTTAACAAGAGAGTTTAAAACCAGTGTACAGCAAACAGCTTAGGCTTTATTTTAACCTTTACCAAATCTTTGAAATATGGATTACAGAGTCCCTCTATTACACTAAACTAAATTAACTCAACCCAGTGCACATTCCTCAATTCTAGTTATGGCTGTAGGGAATTGGCCACAAACCGATTAGAAAAATGCCTTTATCCTCCTTGTTTGACTATAAAATTTTATCTTCTCAACCTTCAGCATTAGGACCTACAGATTATTAACTTCTGGGAAATTATTTCAAATGTGTGGTGGAAAAGGACAATGTCAACACAGACCTTGAAAAGGCCTCTAGCCAAAGGCCATGAGACCTCTGCTGAACTTTGTTTCTTAGGATGTCTTTTATCTCACTGTTAATCAAACAGACCCAAAAGGGTCTGTTTCCCAGACCTGGCTTCTTTTTTTTTGTGCCCGTTTATTTTATTTTTTTATCATCTGTATATTCTGAAAGAAATAGCATTATCAGGACAGAAGACTAGTGAATTAGAATGTACCCAGATGATACAGAGCTGGCAGATGATGCTACTGAAAGTGAAAAAGCATTCGAGATTCTCTAAATTTTGCCAAGACCTAAGGGCAACTCCACCAGCACACTGGATGGAGAAGGAGTAAACAGAGGACTAAGTTTATCCTGTTTCTCGACCATCCTCCTGGTATGCCAAGGAAACCACAGCTGCACTGGGTCTTTTCTGCTTAAGTGTACAAACAGCTGAGCTACAGATTAACAAATTAATGTACTTGAAAGGAGAAGAAGACAGCAATTAAATTTATTCAAATACTTTGAAAAGACAACTTGTATCTTCAAATCTTCTTCTGTGCCCTTTTTCCTGTGATATACAATCTATTTTCTGATGGCCAGTCTGTTAAAGTAGCCACAGACTATGATTAGTACTAGTGTGAGCCAAAATGTTGTTACTCAGTTTACATTTTTAAGGTTTACATTACATAGATAGCTTGTAATGTAATTCTAACTGATAGGAAAAATTAATTCAGTGATTAATTAAGTACCTCTCTTTAACAAATGGACCCATGGTATTCCCAAGACATATGGTTCAAATTAGTGCTGATCAAGTCATAGTATCTGCATTTACCTCATGTACTGGCACTCTAATCAACCGGAGCTTGGCCCAGTGCTCACACTATACAGCTTTTCATGATAGGTGTCTTCGATGGATATTCAAAAAGCAGCTGAGAATACTGTCAAGAATGACTGATGAACCTTACTGTCTTCTTGCATTTTGGAGGACTTTGTGCTCAATTCTGTAGCTACAGACCTTAGGCAGTTTTTCTGAATCTGAGTCAGACCAACTTCAAGGCCTCTATTGATAGGAGATGTTACTCAGTGAACTTCAGTCTTTAGATTTAATTTTCCTTCCTGTAATGCTGCAAAGGGAAGGTGTGTTTCCAGCAGTTTAAGCAGCCAGGATTCTCAGCTCAGTAGTTTATACTACTGCTGAGTCACTCGAGACCTCAGATTTAAAGTGCAGCTGACTGGTGAGGCTTCTTTGTTTAAGAGTAGTGATGACAATGGTAGTCACAACTACTTTCTTAAGGAAAATTGTGGCCTGTATAGAGGGGTTTGATACTCATTAGGAAAGTTCCTTTCTGATTTCAGTAACAGGAAGGAATATAGACAGAGAGTGTCAACATAAGCAGAAATCTAGGAATGGCCTCTGCTATTACTCAACTTTTTATTTCTGTTAAGGAAGAGAGGCAGTGCTTACAACCTCTAGGTTGTGAAGGGCATCTCCCTGCAGCTGAATGAAGGTGCTGTTACAGTGTTGTACTGGTTTTTCTGTGCTACACAGTTCAAGATAGCATACATTAACCATGGCACACCCAGTGTCACGTACTCTCCTGTGTGCCAGCAACTTGAATTTAAGCTGTACAGGAAACTCAGCTGTGCATTCTCTTCAAGTTATAGCCCATTAAGTTGCTAGTTAAGTATGTAAGTAATAGCACTAGTTAGCTGTAAATGTTCTTAATTTCCTTAGGGAATGGGATAACAACATATCTGAGATTTGAATGTCCTTGTGGAGGGACTACAACTCAGCTACATCTAGTGGGCTCTGCTTTGATTCTTGTTTAGCTAAATTAACTTGTTAGGCAGACAATTTCTCAAAATTAGCTGTTGTTTGTTGGATATTTGTGACTGTGCAGGAGTAGAGGTACCTGAAAGTCCACATTGTCTTTAAATAAACTGAAGGATTAAAATTATTTATACCTAACTCCAAAGCGTATGGTGGAGGAAGTAGTATTTTCAGTGCATTTCACATTTCAATTTCTTTTTGTACCACAGCAACATGATTGTCTTCTTATAACACCCTCTAATGACTTAAAAAACATATTATAACCACAACCTTCTCTGATTTCTCCTGTTCCCCTAGGTCAGCACAGCTCCAGACATCACAATCACAAGGGCATTGTGCCCCTTATCTCAAGCTGCTCCACTGAGGTCCTTCACATAGACAAAGCAGGAGCCTGTGCACAGGAAAAGGCTTGCTGCTTGCTTGTGGTGTCTCATTATGGTGCAGAACAATTATCTCCATTTAGTAGTATCTGATGTTGACTTGCTGCACAGTTTTTATCTTTCTTCTGAAATGTACTAAGAACATTCACAGGACAGATGTCTAAAACAATTGAAATGGGGAGAAAGAAAGAAGAGGAAAACCTGAAAAAGCCATAGGTTACTTACATCAGTGGGAATTTTAAAGACAACAGGAGAAAGTGCTCAGGTAAATAAAAACAAAAGAATAAAAGAGTAAATCATCTAAGGTAACATATTTCGGTAGCAAACACTATGCTGTTGGAAGTGTTGCACTTATTTTATGGCACATGGTCCATGAGGAAGAGGCTTATGTGAGTAAGGGACAATTGTAGCCTATGGTTGGGTATTCTACTGTGCTAGTGACCAAGACTAGTGCAAAGATCAATCATATTCTTTAGTTTTCTCAACAGTTTAGTTTTCTTTGTAACTTGATTTACAGTGTCATGTTCTTACTTCTTGGGTCATGGCTCTTGGTTCCTGCAGGGCTGGTTGTTCCCTCTTTTTTCATAAAATGATGGAACAACCTCTTTTATTTATCCCATACTATACTACAGTAAATTTTTCATCCTCTCATGGTACTTTTTCAACAAGCTTGTATATTACTCTGCCTCATGCCCTTGTAATGCAATGTTTCATACTTGCAAATAAGATGTCCTCTAGGCATGGTAGCCAAGGAAGATGATTTTTATGCATAAATTTCTGACTCCATTATAAATTGTACAGCTAATGGAGATCCTGGAGTTTGTTCCAAAGAAATCAGCATATCTATTGCATGGGGCCAACAGCTCAGGACCAGTCACCGGCAAGTCCTGTCAGACTCTGAGTGCCCTTTCCTTGCAAATCACAGCACCCATCAACTGGCACTGTGGAAGAAGAGCTGTTGTCCCACTTCACACTGCTACTTTCCTACTTGTGAAAATCTCCTCTGGAGTTCTCTTGTGTCACTAGTGCAAACTAATTTCCTTTCTAAGATCAGAGGTTTCTGCCATTGTGTTGACAAATCCACACAAACTTTGGAAAAGTCTATGAAATCTTTGAGATGCCATTTATATCTAATATTTTACATTGTATTTTATTTTACACATTTATAAAAAATATCCTCAGCACCACTGGAACAGAGAAGTTTTTTTCAGAATCTCTAAAAATTTCCTAAAAACGATTCAACTCTGCATTTAGCTATATTATTGTAGTGCCTTATTCTAGACCTGGATTCTCTCATTTGAGCATCTCTTGGTTTTGGCTTTCATGTGCTTTCATGGAGCTGCATTGCCTCAGGGAAATGTCTAGATAGAAGGTGGGCTTAAAACTGGCTTCTTAGGCATGTTGGCTATTTACAAATTTTTAGGTCCAGACATTAGCAGTGTGGAGTACAGGGAGCAAAACTCTAATCTGTCTTCTGAAAATGGCTAGGGTTCAGTGGATAAAACTGAGCAAGGCCTTCACCTACTCACTACAGCTTGAGAAATGAAGTTTGGTGCAGCCTTTGATAGAGTGAATTAGAGTAATCAAGCTGAGAAGTGATCGTGCCTGGGTCATTGTGACCATTGCTTATCTGGGGAGAAGGGATGACTCCTGCTCAGCTGGAGGTGATAAAAGGCCTTTTTTTCAGGCTTACTACAAATATCCTGAGGGTTTAACTTGATGAACTTGGAGAGATGCTGTATGGAGGATAAGGCCAGTCATTCGGCTAGGTATTCAAAGGATTTCTACTCCCTAATCAGCATGAACTCAGCCATACTGGCTCCTCCTGAGATCTGCCTCCAAGGCATACTGATACCCTGGGGGACATCACTGGTCATGAACAAACTTTTAGTGTTTGCTGGAGCAGCCATGGGTCCTGTTGAATTCCATTATTGAAAAGCCTGAAGCAATCCTGGCTGTGCTCCCTCTGGGATCTGTCTTTTGGTCTTTATGCACAAGGACAGTATCTGCCTACATGACAGTTACACTGTAAAAATCTGGGTTATGTTCCCAGGCAAGCTGTTGGTCATCTGCATGGAGCTGTGGAGATAGTCACAGCCAGAAGCAAATAGGTTTTCCCCCGAGGAAAGGAGGAGAAGTAAAGCTATTAAGGCCTGACTCACTCCTGTTGTGGCACCTGGGCCTGAGCATCTCTATTCGTTCCCTGACACAGATTGTGAAAAAACACTAGTAAATCCAGTATTTCAGTCTGCAAGATAATTTTCCAGGCTGTCAAAGGTGTGCAGACTCCCTCCCAAATCCTCTAAAGTATCTTCTTCCATAAGTGCTTGACATTTGTCTCTCAGACCCCCTATACCTGCTCTCATTGGTCAACTTGTGGAGGTCCAGGGGGAGTCCTGTGTATATCCAGACCACTGTTACACTGCAAGTGTTGCAATGTGTCTGGTGTTAATTGCTATCACTCTCTATCACAGTATATTGTTTTCCAGCATGTATTTACTGGACAGCTATTTCCTTGGCTCTGAGAGGAACCATTATTTGTCCTTAATTGAAGCCCTGAGAATGGAAACAGCCAGCTCTGTCATGTGACACTTCCCCTTTTCCCATAGCAGGTTTGGAAGCATAGAGCCAGAGGTGACTTACCTTGTTTCTAAGTAGGAACAGCTTCCTTAGCCAGCCTTAGCAGCTGGACAAAGAAGAGGGTGTACACACAGGCTTAATCATAGAAATTAAACTATTTCTCTAACAAAATTGAGTTGCTAAAGGTTGCACAAAAAGATTTCATAACCTTATGCAGCAAACCAACACAGTAAGGAAAAAGCCTTTGCAATTAGATACATCAAGTTTAAATACACTTAACAAACTGATCAGTGTATTTTGGAGAAGCTATGTCTATCCTTGCTGAGAGCACAGCAATCATTCATCTTCCTCTAGGTGCTAATAGTGAACTGAAGATATGAAACAAATCTGATCATTTTAACACAGTGTATTGATTTGTGTAGTTCCAGTTTTTTTTTTGTTTTATTCTGCATACAGATGCTTCTTACAGCAGGCAGCAGAAATATCCTAAGTGCATAGTGTGATTTTCCAACAGGAAAATCTCCTGGGGTTCTAAAATCAGGCTTTTGCGTTTTGCAGATATGGAAAAAAAAAGAAGGGTTAATTCTCAACTTAAAAGAGATGGGAGGAGGAGAGGAGGAAATCAGAGAGAATTTTTTCTGTTAAATGCCATAGTCAGATGCAAATGTATACTTTAGGTAGTATTTTTCCAGTTAACTTCCACTAAAACAGTGTGGAATCTCTATGGAAGATAATGCATGCTCTGTAAGAATTACCATGTATACAAATGAAAATAATCTCAACACAAAACAATTGGAATGGCATATGACAAATGAACAAACTGTTAGGTTTTTTACATTCTTCCTTTAGTTCCACTTGCTTTATTTTGTAGAGAAGGTGAGTAATTTTTAATTTTTGATAATAGCTAACACAGCAATGCTCCTTACAGTCAACAGAAGGTAATCAATACAAAAGAACCTGGTGTAGGGATAATTAGGAAATAGAAAAGTTAATGCAGATACTCTAACATCTGTCAAATGCATTTATTTTAGCATCTTGAATGGCTCTGAGTGTGTTCTGGAGGACATGTGTCAACCCATAACATGGTCTGGCTGGACTCCTGTGGAAATCAGTTAAGGGATAGTTTGTTTTCTTCAACTGACTCCTTTGTAAAATACTCTCTGGTTGGAAATATTTGATAAACTTTAGTAAGCATAGCTAAAATCCTAATTCATGACAGTCTCTGCATTTGCTTTATCCTTGAGACAGAGACAGGCATAAATGGGCATTTTCACCATTACAGCTCAAGGAATGGGTTGTCTTTCTTTAGTATGGTTGAATGAATGCATCTTTTGTGGGTGTTAGTGGATTACACTAGCTTAAAAAGAAAGAAGTGTACAAATGCATTGGTGATTTTTATCCCACTCAGAGTTTGATGGATCTTAAGAACACTGAGATTATAAAGAGGTTTTTGGACTGATAGTCAAAGCACATTGTCATTGTGGCATGCTTCTTAAACCAGAAAAAGGAAGGTGAAGAAACCCCATATGGAACTGAGAACAGTTTTGTAAGATGTAGAAGAGGACACCTCCTTTCAGAGTGGAAGAATCTCTGACAGTTGTTCTTGACGATATTCTCTGTTCAGAGCATTTATGTTAAGTGTGCTTGGCGAGGTAGGACATGACAAACCACAAATGAAAAAGCAAGATTCTTTGGGACCAAAACCCTTTAAAGTTTGTGAAGCAGCTGGTATGGTACTGAATGCTATTTCTTCAGCTGAGTGGACTTCCTGCACCAAATAAAAAGTTTTCTTATTTCAATTCTTTTGCATGCTAACTTTTTTTTTCCTTGGTTGACAATATAGTTTCAAAGTGGAATCTTCAGTGATTTTTTAAGTACTTCTCAAAAGACTGATAAGGTAGAATAATTAATTAGTCACAGTGCTCTTGACATTTTGAGATAAGTCTGGCCTGTTTAACAAGGATGACATGTTGGAGGAACTATAGACTTGATTGAAGAAAGACTTAGGTCTGTCTGGGATGAATAGGTCATTTGGTGATTATGTAAATGTTGCTTACAGAAGATCTGTGTGAGTAGGGTGGTATATCAGAGTGATGCATTCTCCCAGAAATCTGAGGTGGGGGAAGGGGAAAGCAAAGGAAGATGTCAGGAGCATAAAACAAATGCCTTCTCTTGAAGAACTGTTGAATGACCAAGGATATTTGTTGAGTGATATAAGTTTAGCTGCAGCTACAAAAAAAAGTGCTCAGGAGAGAGTAGACTTCCTTCTGTAAGGGAAAGGAAAACACAGACTAAGTCCTAGTATTCTGAGTTTTTAGTGTAATTTTCTGACTCCCTACTTCTCTGTGAAGTCAAGGAGCTGTTTTTGGAAAAGCACAATGCAAAATGCCATGGTTCTCTTCAGGCTTTTAAGATTCTCTCATGCAGTTCGCTCTGACCTAATGAGCCAACAGAATCCCCTATCACTGCACCAGCAGTGCTGATCTCTGAGCCTGCCTGGGGACAGACAGCATGCTCTGCCATGAGATAGCAGAGCCTGAGGCATTCATATCTTTTCATGGGGCCTCTCCATCAGGCTGGAGGAAAGCTGCACACCTGCTTCCACACTCTGATCCACTTCTTTTCTTAGCTACCATCTTTGTTCCCTCCACAGATATAAACATTGCCCATTTTATCTGGTAAAGCAGACTAGTGCACTGACCAACTCACTCCTTGAAGTAATTTATTTTCAGGAAAACTAAGGCAAATCGATGGAGGCTGTGAAGATGAAGCATTGAATTAAATCATGGTATACTGCCATGGAAGCTCCCATTCAAGTGTAACATTATTAGATTGCAGCAGTTTTTTCCTACTCCAGGGAAGGATAATTTACTGTGATCGAAGAACAAGTGTACAGCAGTGAATGGGAGTCCTCATACATGGTGAAGGATTAATGAACTTAATTTATACTCTGAATTTATGTACTTCTACAGTCCTTGTGTGGCAAACCCACATGAAATGCCACAAAGAAGTTGAGTTGTGTTTTTTGATCATTAATTTTGGTAGTGATGTATTTTAAAAAGATAAGCAAGAACCCCCGTGTGACCTGCTTTACTTGGGTACCTACATCAGGCACTTAGCTTGCATCTCAGTTTTCACCTTTAGTCCCTGTTCCCAGTTCAAATCATTCATCAGAAGTCTGGGAGTAAGTTGGTTCTGAGCTGGCACAGGGACTTCTTTCAATATGAAAGCACACATTTTGGATGCAAGAGTTTTGTGTGACCTTCCCATCTGGGTCATTTTACTGTTCTGCCCAGCTGCTGTTACATGTCATAGATTTCCCGTTCACTTGAGCCCAGCCTCCAGCAGATTAATGGAGCTATGGCTGTTTGCAGATTGCAGGCATGCAATTACACCTTTTTTGTGTGAGTGATTACTCTTTATTTTGGTGAATTGGGCCACCAAACCAGAGGTTTCTCATATTGCCTTTTCTGATTTTTCCCTTCTGTATTCCAGGCCTGTAAGACTAGAAATTAGACCTACATATTCCACATAAAGTAGCTAAGTAAAGACAGCCTGCTGACAAAAGGACCAGTCTTGCTGTGCAAGGTATCCAGCTTTTAGGGAATGGGAAGCATTTAGTCATTCACAGATTCAAAACCCCTGCAGAAAACCCAGTTGCATAGTAAATACCTCAGGATCTCCTTTAGTGCCTGCTTTATTTGATAAAAGATTTGTTTACACGGTTTAATATCTCTAATTAGTCTGCATTGTTGCTGAACCACTGCTGTAACTGCATTACAATTGTTCTTTGAGACTGGTAACTGAACACATTTTCTACAAGTATTTACTACTGTTTATGTTTTGTTTTATGTTCACATTTAATGGGTCCCTGTGCAAAAATATTGGGTTTTGATTGGGCTCAGCAGTTATCCCTGTGACTGGTCTGACCAGCTGTCTTTTGTCTCTTTCTTTTGTGTTCACAGATCAAATTTATCTCACAGAAACAAATGCTGCCAAGTGGTTGGTATTAATAATGCACTGAAAGCTGCAGCCACATATGATGTTTCCTCCTACTCTTGAAAAAAAGGGTTATTGTAAACCTTGAGTGTTCCTTTCGTTCCTCCAGTAAGAGTAATCTGGAGGGCTCTTGAGGTATTCAAGGAAGGCTTACAGGAATGTAAGTGGATTTTCTGAAATAAAAGAGCATCCTACTGTATGCCTCTTGCCATGGAGGAATGAAAGGCCTGGAATTACATGCTACCTAGTGGATTAAAAATGGATACCACTTTCAGTTAAATTATCATTATACAGGATTGTTTCTTCTTATGTCTTTTTAATATTAGTTCTTTTTTTCCTAAGAGAAAAGCAGTCAAAAGATGGAGGTTTTTGATCTCATCCCTGGAGTGGAGGTCAGCTAGGCTTTGAACATGCTTTGTTGCTCACTAAACGTAATTCACTCTTTGAACATCTGTATCATTGAGGCAATGCTTCTCTGGGGGTCCCAGACCCCTTGGCCCACATCTGGGGTCCAGCAATCTGGGACCAGAGATGAGATGTCTGTGCTTCTTGTCCCTGCAAGGGATGTTGATGAACATACTCAGCTTGGAGCTACACAGAGATAGCAACCAGGACATGACATGCATGGGCATTTGAAATACTATCCATCTCTGTTGAACTCATTTTTACTGGATGGTCTAATAACCTGCACAGCAAACGAGAGATCAATGCATTCTTCCTAGAATATTTTCCAAGCATCATCATTTTATTTGAATTTTTTTGTTTTCAGAATACATTGAATGGCACAGTTAGTAAGGACAGGAAATGTTGAGGCTCTCTTCTCCCTTGTCTGTACTAGACCAAACCTGTTAGCGCTCTCTCCTGGCAGCTAGAAGATGTGGCTGGCAACTGGTATTGAAGAGAATTTTGCTCTTAGCCCTATGGAAATGCTGTGATAAGAGGCAATGTGTCCCTAGATTGCACAAAAACTTTTTTTTCCAGTCTCTCTGGCAGCACACCCATTCTTAAGCCACCATGGTCACCCTCAAGGAGCTACTCTGAAAGATTTTGAGCTACTTCCTTTTCAATATGTATTTCTTAATATACATTTGTTTTTCCAAACAAGATCTCATTGTACTTTCTCAATGTATTTTCATTTTGTTAGTTTCTGTCTTTTCTTTTGTCATTCTCCATTGCTTCCCTCTGTATTCATATGTGTGACAAATACTGGTACTAGCTATGCATGTTCTTTCATTTCTTTTTCAGCCTACAGGGCAAATGTTACACCAGATGCTGGGTCTCATGTGATTCCTGCTACATCTGTCTCTGTAGGTACACATGGGACAAATGCACCTCTGTAATTATTTTGGGTTTGCATTTCTTTTGTCAATTTGCAATCCGTTTCACAGTACTCACTCCCCAGCCTGTGTCTATGTAGAGCACTTTGTAATTTCTGACCCAAGAAGAATCAAAATCTAAATGACATGTGTTATGGCCAATGGAATTCTGTCCTAGAAGGCAGAAAGTGTGCAGGGTAGCAGTTAGCTTTAATGACACTAGGTATTTTGGTAGACTAACACTATCACACCTGACCTTGCAGGTTCACCCCATGGAAACCTACAAGGTATTGGAATCCACAACAGAACAGTGAATGGACCAATTGCCTATGTGGATTCCAGACACTAGAATCTCAGAAACGTCTACATCTGCAGTCTGGGGAGACCTGCAGAAGTACACTGTGCTTCACATGGAGGAGAAAATGGTAACGAGTGACTGAGAGTTAGAAAACTCTTTTGAAGTTCAAATAAATCTTTACCTTCAATTGGTTACACCTGGTATATTTATGGAATGGTGTTTGACTAGGACAATGATCTTGAACATGATTTACTGGCTTTTGAAGTAACGAATACTAATCAAAAGAAATTTGAAACTATAGATTTAGTGGGATTGTACTTTTTCTATTTTAATGGTGTCTGGCACACCTACTACTCTATTGCACACAATTTCTCGTATAACCATTGAATAAAACCTGCTCTTGAGCCTCTCTACAGGTTTAAATGAAGATCACTTCTCTATCCCAATAGGAAGGTTTCTGAAACAGTCTGAATATTACTCATATCTTGTTCTGTCTTTTCTAATACATCTCCCCTAGAAGTTAGGCCATTTGTGATTCTGTTTGACCTTTTTTTCCTTGCACTTTTTGTTGGGTTTTTTGGGTTTTTTTTAGGTGCTGCATGTACACCTTCAGAGTATGTTACAGAAGGGCAACGGAAACCTGAAATTGACAGGTGTAAATGGTGGGTGGGATCCTTGGTCTGGGACCAAATGCTGTCATGATGTAGTAGCAGAAAGATGGAATGAAACAAGCTGATGTGCTGATGGAAGGACGGACTGGTGTTGAGACTGGAGCTTGTGTAGAAAGAATGACATGTAAGTTAGAGTGGTGAGAAAAGGAAAGAGGATTGTGTGCAGCTGAATGTCTATAGCACTGTAGAAAACTAAGTGGGAAGGAAGTGAGTGAATTAGGAGATGCAACAAAGCTCAGAGAAAAGGGAATTCTAGTATTTCTAGGAGGTGGTTTGGGAAGAGTGAATGAATTCTGGCATGATGAAGAATAGAGGAATGTGCTGATATATTTGCACTGTCAAATGACAATTCTTCAACTTTAGGAACACCAGCAAAAATCTATTACTGGGGAGTTATGTGAAAGTACTGTTGTGCCAAGAATTGTCCTGTTAACTCCTCACTACATCCTGCTGCTGTGATAAAGAAATGTGATTTTACACACAATTGTTCAATAGTGTATGTATTCTATTGTAATGACACAATTTTAAGTGATCCAAAAACAGTTTGCTGGAGGGAGATAGACTTTATAGGAAAACTTTGTGACTTGCATGGAAAGATGGAAGAGAGAAGGGAAATCATCAAAGTGACTTTCAGACCATCATTTTGTCACACCGTTTGTTTCCTGCAATAGTTACCTCTGCAGGGAGACTCCACAAGGCCAGTGCTCTTCTCAAGTCACTTTGAAGATATAAGGGGCTTGTGAACCTTGTGCTGGGTCTTTTCACGCAGGTATAATTTAGCCTGAAGGCATAGCTTGTGATGGAGTGAAGCACGAATATTAAAGCTGGGTTTTGGCACAAGGGTGTGTTCTGTCTTCTGATCTGAGCCATCAGTGTTGCCAGGAAGCTGCAGCTGCCAGTGATTACTTGTGTGGAGTTTATCCCTTTGGCCTGGTCTTTGCTTACTTATAATGAGATCATTTCTGTATCGAGACAAGGGTGCTTCACTTCTCAGGAAATTAATACAACCTCCAAATTTAGAATTATGCAGGTTAAGTATCAAGCCAATGTATGTCACTTATGTTCCTGTAAATTAATAGAAAGGGTAGGCTTATTAAATCACCTTCAGGAAGGCACAAATAATGTGAAGGCTCAGTTTCTCTTTTACACTTAACTCAAACATTGTCATGAAATGGATTATACAACTCAGTGCTAAAAATATTGTTTAATAAGATGTCATTAGATTTTTCTATCTGGTGCTCATTATTATCTCTGCTCAAAGATACTCCCAAGCATTCCAGAGGAGACTGCTGCAAAACTGAAAACTGGGTCTGAAAAGCAAAGTCTTCACTATAAAATCTATTAGGATTCATCCCTTTCAAAAATATTCCTTTAGAAAGGGTTGGCCACATTTACAATAACTAAAGCATTCGTGAGAGAAAAATAGGACCTTGAAAATGGCCCCCGGGTGAAAATATAAGATAAAGAAGGAACAGTTCATGTGTGTTGTGTTTATGCTATGTGAAGTTTCTTTTCTTTTTACACCTGAGGGCAGGTGCAAGTACAGTCCCTCAGCAAAACACAGTGAGACTACTCTATTCATAGGTAGGGGAAGTTGAGACATCTTAGCACTGAACAGCATAGAATGTGATTTTTATTGTTTGAAACCATACTGGGAGATATTTTGCTCTTAAAGTTGTTACCTGTGAGCAGCTTGGCAGAGAACATTAATATGGACATAGCTGTTTATAATTCAATTTCTCTGTGTTCTGAACTGTACAAATGGTGTTATGGGAAATGCATGCATTTTTGACACAATTTAGAAGGCTGAACCAGAGCTAGCAAAAGTACACTGTACTCCTGTATTTATTGAAAGAGATAAATTAAGTAAAATACTTCATTGATTCTCATAAATAAAGGTTGAGATTAATTCAGTTAAATGGAACAACTGAAAAATGCATTACCATCAACTTCTGTTGTGCAAGCACATTGTCAGATTCTGTAGATGGCTGCCGCAAGATGGGCTGAACCTGGTTCTCCCTGTTAACAAGTATCCAAAGATATTGGCAGACCAGACAATGATGGAAAATATTCTTCAAAATCAGATTTTTTTTCCTTTTCAATAGGCTTGTCAATTATGTAGCAAATACATGGAAGGACTTCATCAGAAACTTCAGAAACACCCAAATATACTTAAGTGGTAGCCCATAATTCTGTACTGGTATGGTTGAAAAAAATAAAATATACCTGGACCTAATTGCCAGTGTCTTTACGGGATTCTTGAATTGTTCCAAGCAATGCAAGGACACCTTAGCATTCATGGGGAATCAATCCTGGATACCTGAGGAAATACAAAGTGTTATTTCTCAAAAACAATGGCATTGAGTATTGCTTTTATACATCTTAAATAAGCAGATCAATAATGGCTCTGTAACTTAACTTAAACTGCAGAGGTAATGGGTACTAATTCTGAAATAGCTCAGGTGGAGAAAAATTCTTGAATGCAGTAACAACTCAGGAATATAGAGAAGTATTTAAAGTTTTATTATATTAGGCATTCTACAAAAAGCCCCAGCTTTTTAAACGTTTTGCTGTACTTGTTTCCCCCTCTTTCTGCTTCCTGTGTCCTCACTGCACTTGAACTTTGGGTGAAAACCAGCAATGTGCAGAGAGTCATCCATACCTGGTGAGGTGAGGAAGTGCTGGTGCCTATAACTTGTTCTTGCAGGGAGTTAGTGACTAAAGAGATTGAAACTGACATAATCCCCATATCCAGAAG
>NW_008679689.1:19445-23408 GCF_000695815.1 Acanthisitta chloris | reverse complement strand
GCTTTTCAGTAGCCAAAGAGAAATGATCAAGTACTGTTAGCCTATTCCTTGTGACCAAATTGCTTGTGAGTAAAATGACCACTATGGAGATTAACCCATAGGCAGAATTCAAGGCTCAAGAATAGAGAACACAAATGCTGCTTTGATGTCTTGAAAGTTGCTCATTTACGTCAGGAATTAAACGTGCAATGAGAAGAATACAGAAGACCTGTCTCTTTGCTTGTTTCAAACACTCCTTTCAGACACTATATTCAGTTAAAAGGGGAAGGGCAAAACTCCCATCCTGCTTCAAATACCCTAGCTTGCATGTAGAGTGAGAAATGACAAGAAAGAAAGGAACTACATAAACTGGTAATTGCTGCTTCTGTTCTTAAGAAAAAGTACTAGAATAGCAAGAGGTGTTTGCACAACCATAATCATGTTTTGCCAATACTAACATACAAAACCATTTATGGTGAAAATAGTCCCTTGAAACAGAATTGTTGGATCTGTGTGGTTTGCAAATCTCCTCCCCAAAGGTGTTCCTGCCTACCTGCAAGACCTCAGTGTCTGTAGCACTGAGACATAACCTGCTAAAATTGGTGCCACCTTGTGCCCAGTGCCCTGTCACATACAACCAAAACAATCTGTGTTCCCAAGTATTTACAGTAAATAGAGAGAGATGATAAACTGATCATCATCTTTATTTACACAGCAGGCAATCATGGCTTCAGTTTCTGTCAAGCTTAACAATTTCAGAGAGTGCCCAAACCAGGCTCTCAAAATCCTTAAACAAGTAAAGTCTTTTACTTTCCTCCCAGGCACTTTAAGGTTCCTAGCGCTGCTGAGACAAATCTGTGTGAGTATTGTGATAGAAATGTTAAGTCTGATATGATTCGGGCACATGTGATTCTAGGAGCAGCAGGAGGAAGGAAGGGTTGAAGGAGGGCTATACTAGTGCCATATGTTCTGCCATGGCATCTATATTACCATGTCACTGTGTCCCCAGATCCAGTATATACAGCTTCTTACAGAACACAGCATGGGAAGGGCAGTCTAAAAGAAGGGTGACCCTTTTCTAAACTAGAAGAAAGACCCAAGCTATTTAAAGATCATGGAAAATGGCAAAGAACGGGAACCATAAGACAACCAGGTAAATATGAAGGATGATGAGCAAATCCTAATGATTCACAGAGGTTGGAACGATTGGAGAGATGGATCAGGTTACATTGAGTACAGAAGATCAGACCAAAGAGTGGCACATTGTTTCCAAACTCAAAGGAATCTAAGGCAGAAGAGGAGGGAGGACTCAATAGCAGGCATCCCTCATACTTCACATCACTTTAAGGAGTTCTTGGCAGACACTGACATTACAAGTACTTCAGTACCTGACTGCTGGGTAAGCCCCTCTGCTATGTAGGTCTTGCTGATTGTAAGTAAATGGATATATGAGAGTAAAATAACTTTTTGTTCAGTTTTATTTAAAAAAACCCTCACCCCTGCGCTCTCTAAGGTCTCATGTTAAGATTTGCTGCTTAGTTGCTGCATTATTTGTTGCATGCAAAACCCTGAATTTGTCTTTTCACTATGAGTCTGCACATAACCTTGCAAAAAGTCTGCTTTTACCAGATGTCAGCACTGAAAGCTAGTCTTCCTGGCCACGGAATACTAGTGCAAGTATTGGCTCGCTATGTTTTTGATCAACTGTAGTAAGCCATATGGTTTTTCTAAGTGTAAATCATTTGAAATCCTGTATTCCTGGAACTCTTGGAGACTAATCTGGGGGATGATGTGTCCTACAAAAGCACCTTGTGTAGTCTGGCAGGTTTCTTCCAAAGCAATGCTATTAATTTGAAAAGTTTCTTTACCAAAAGGGCTGGAATTTATTCCTCTCTTCTTCTCCCTGGATAGTACTGTAAAGGCAAATCAACTCTCATCAGGATATTTTGCTCCCTAGCTTCCAGGCAACTGCTTGTTCAGAGTGGCTTCTTTTGGATTTGTGTGGGGAAATACTTATGGTGTATACTTATGTCTTATGTTATATACTTATGTCTTATGTTATATACTTACATCTTATGTTGTAAGAACTCCAAAGGCAGAACTGGGCTTTCTAGGGTTTGGAAGTGCTCTGGCTGCCTTGTCCTAGAGATATAAGAAACACTGAATGATTTGCAGGGATAAAAATTAATATTTCTCTGCAGTTGGGCCAGAAGAGATCTTTGCTGTAATAACCTTTTCCAAGATAATTATAATAATAATAATGTATAGAACATTATGTCTTCAGATATTACTCCAGTGGTATTCTAGGGAGCTGCTGCGGTAGGTAAACTGTAGTACAAAAAGTCATTCCAAGAAACAGCATCTTGTCTGCAAAAGGGTTTCTATATAAATGTCTTTTGTTCCCATCCTTACCACTCACTCCCAGCACACATACTTCGCATTTATATTGCATCTTTTTATGCTCAGCCTAGTTATTTCTGCTGCGACAAAGGCCCTTGGGTGGGCAAGGAGTCATGAACATGCTGAGCTGACCTGTAGGTTCACTGACCCATGTTATTTATGCAGTAAAGCAGAGCGTCTGTGGAAAAACAGGTACCCACATACTTTTCCCACATTCAGAATACTGTTGTGAGTGTGAGAAGATGTAGCTGCAGCTCCAGCTTTGAAAGCCTGTGGCTGATTTTGGTCCTCCACAAAAACTTATGTTTTCTTTTTGGGAGTGAGATGGAAATCTCCAAATCAGGTATCAGTTATTGCTTCTTCCTTGGTTGAAATGCTGCACAGTGTGCAAGGCTTTTCTGCTCAATCTGGCCCTTTGAAAAACTCTGGCATCAGAAGGCTACGTGTTCTTTTCTCCAGTCCTTAGTGTGCATCTCTGTCAAGGTGCAATTTGTCTAATCTTGTTGGGAAAAAAACCTGTAGTGTTAATATGGTCCTGGTCTGGAAATACTGCTGCCAGAAGAAAAGCAGACACCTTCTCTTGCCTGTCTTTATAATCACCAGGACAATGTTCAGCTCAGGGGTATTTTCTAGGATTGTGCACACACTGCTTTATATGTTGTTCTAGGTGAGGTAAGTCTTGGTTGTTTTATTTTCATTTGGTAGAAGATAGTCTTTAATACTTTCCACTCATGCCCAGAATAAAGCCCTGTAGTCCAAACAGGCTTTATTTGCACATGTATCAGCCACTGTCTTTCAAAACCTGTCAGTATTGTTAATGTATTCCCCTTGCTGAGAAACCACACTAAAATTCACTGGAATTGATTGCTATGGGTCTTCCCCACCCTTCTCATTATAGCTGTTATACTAAATCAGTTTAGCCAAAGTCTTTCAGATCTGTCTATAAGATTATACATGTTCACAGTAAGAGAGAAGCTTTGCTGCAAAGCACACAAGAGTTTGAATTAGGTTGTCTGGGTTTTTTTAAAGATAAAAGGAAGATACTCTGCTGCATACAAATGCCTTGTTTGTCCTGCAGCACTTCTGTTGCTTTTAAAGTAGTATCTTGGGTTCTAAACTCTAAATCCTCCTACTTTAGGCAAAACCAAGGATCCCTCTTAGAGAGGTGTCCTCTGGCCAGCTGCCTATGGCAAGAGTCAAAGAACAGTTCATAGTCATTAGTTTGACAGCAAAAACCCCCAAATACAAGCAAAAGTGTGGAGATATTATATGGACTCTCTTCATTTGGATTGGACTCAATACAGACCTAGTGAAAGGAGGTAATCTTCAAACCTTCCCCCACACAACCCTGCTGCAGTGACAAAGATATTATGAGGTCCTGCATTATCCTTAAAATATATTTTGTCAGATGTGTAAGAATACATACAATAATGTACAGGACTGAAAGGACAAAGGTATTGGGAAGGTAAAACTGGAAGGTGACATAACAAAAAACTCTGCAAAAATTATTAATCTTTCAGGGAACTATAGTCAGCCCTGAACCCATTTATGTTCCTCTTAAATGAGGGGAAATGAAGTGATAAT